>NW_020191523.1:0-22760 GCF_002263795.3 Bos taurus
ATCACTTGGCTAGCATGCACTGATCACGTGGCTGATCATGCAGTGATCTGTTGGTTCTCATGCACTGATCACGTGCCTATCATGCACTGAGCACTTGGATGATCATACACTGATCACGAGGCTGATCATACACTGATAACGTGACTGATCATGCAGTAATCAAGTGGCTATCATGCACTGATTACGTGGCTAGCATGCACTGATCACGTGAATGATCATGCAGTGATCACGTCGCTATCATGCACTGATCTCGAGATTTGGGCATGCACTGATCACGAGGATGATCATACAGTGATCACGTTCAGATCATGCACTGAAGACGTGATTGATCATGCACTGATCATTTGGCTATCATGCACTGATCACGTTCCTATCATGCCTGAACACGGGATGCACATGGAACTGATCACGTACATGTAGGCAATGATCACGTGGGAATCATGCACTCCTCATGTGACTGAGCATGCACTGATCACGTAGCTATCATGCATTGATCACTTGGCTATCATGCACTGAACACGTGGCTGGTCATACACTGATCACGTGACTGCACATGCACTGATCACGTGGCTGATCATACAGTGATCACGTGGCTGACCATGCACTGATTTCGTGTCTGATCATGCACTGATCACGTAGCTTATCATGCACTGATCACGTGACTGTTGCATGCACTGATCACGTGGCTGATCATGCAGATCACGTGGCTTTTCATGCAATGATAGCCTGGCTATCATTACACTGATCACGTGACTGATCATGCACTCTTCACTGCCTGATCATGCACTGATCACGTGCTGATCATGCAATGATCACGAAGCTAATCATACACTGATCACGTGACTGTGCCTGCACTGATCATGTGGCTGATCATGCATTATATACGTGGACTGATCATAACACTGATCACGGGACTTTGCAGGCACTGATCACCTGGCTGCTCATGCACTGATCTCGTGGCTGATCATACAACGATCATGTGGCTGATCATACACTAATCACGTGGCTGATCATGCACTGATCACATGGCTGATCATAAACTGATCACATGACTTATCATGCACTGATCAGGTGTCTGATCATGCACTGATCACGTACATGATCATGCACTGATCATTTGGCTGATCATACACTGATCACGTGACTACGCATGCACTGATCACTTGGCTGATCATGCACTGATCACGAGGCTGATCATGCACTGATAACTGGACTATCACACACTGATCACGTGACTGATCATGCACTGACACGTGGCTAATCATGCACTGATCAAGAAGCTGATCATACACTGATCACGTGACTGTGCATGCACTGATCACGAAGCTGATCATACAACTGTCACGTGACTGATCATGCACTGATCAACGTGGCGATCATGCAAGTATCATATGACTGATTATGCACTGATCGCTTAGCTTATAGTGCACTGATCACAAGAATGCACATGCAATGATCATGTGACTGATCATGCACGATCACGTGGCTATCATGCACTGATCACGTGGTTAATCATGCACTGATCACGTGACTGATTATGCACTGATCGCGTAGCTATCATGCACTGATCACATGACTGCGCATGCCATGATCACGTGACTGATCATGCACTGATCACGTGCTGTCATGCACTGATCATGTGGCTAATAATACATTGATCACCTAAATAATCATGCACTGATAACGGGGCGACCTTGCACTGATCACGTGGCTGATCAGGCACTGATAACTTAGCTATCATGCACTGATCACATGACTGTGCAAGAACTGACAACGTGGATATCATACACTGGACACGTGACAGATCATGCACTGATCACTTGACTGATCATGCACTGATCAGGTGCTATCATGCATTGATCCCGTTGTTGATCATACAATGATCACGTGACTGATCATGCACTCATCACATGGCTATAATGCACTGATCACTTGGCTATCATGCACTGATCACGTGCCTATCATGCACTGATCACGTGGATGATCATACATTGATCACGAGGCTGATTATACACTGATCACGTGACTGATCATGCACTGATCAAGTGGCTATCATGCACTGATCACGTGGCTAGCATGCACTGATCACGTGAATGATCATGCAGTGATCACGTGACTGATTATGAACTGATTTCGTAGCTATCATGCACTGATCACATGACTGCCCATGCCATTGATCACGTGACTGATCATGCACGGATCAGGTGGCTATCATGCACTGATCACGTGGCTGATCATACACTGATCATGTGGCTGATCATGCACTCATCACGTTGCGTATCCTTCACTCATCACGTGGCTGATCATGCACTGATCACGTGGCTGATGATGCACTAATCACGTGGCTAATCATACATTGATAACATAACTAATCATGCACTGAATCCCTTGGCAATCTTGCACTGATCACGTGACTGATCATGCACTGATCTGGTGGCTACCATGCATTGATCCCGTGGTTGATCGTACACTGATCACGTGACTGATCATGCACTAGTCACGTGGCTGATCATACATTCAACACGTGACTGATCATGCACTGATCACCTGGCTATCCTGCACTGATAACGTAGCTGATCATGCACTGATCACGTGATTGATCATGCACTGAAGACGTGACTGATCATGCACTGATCACGTGGCTATCATGCACTGATCAAGTGGCTGATCATACTCTGCTCCCGAAACTGATCATGCACTGATCACGTGGCTGATCAGAAACTGATCACGTGACTGAGCATACAGTGATAAGTGTCTGAATATTGCTGATCATGGTATTGATCATGCGGTGATCACTTGGGTATCGTGCACTGATCACCTGACTCCCATGCACTGATCATGTAACTGTAGGCAATGATCACATGGCTATCATGCAGTGATCACGTGGCTGATCATGCACTGATCACGTGACTGCACGTGCACTGATGACGTGGCTGATCATACAGTGATCACGTGACTGATCATGCACTGATCATGTGGCTGATCATGCACTAATCACGTTGCTGATCATGGACTGGTCAGGTGGCTATCATGCACTGATTATGGGGCTGATCATTCACTGATCACATGGCAATAATGCACTGATCACCTGTCTTATCAAACACTGATCACTTGACCTGATCATGCACTGATCACGTGCCTGATCATGCACTGATCACGTGGCTGATCATGCACTGATCACGAAGCTGATCATACACTGATCACGAGACTGCATGCACTGATCATTTGGATGATCATGCACTGATCAAGGGGCTGATTATGCACTGATCACGTGGCTGATCATACAATGTTCACGTGACTGATAATGCACTGATCACGTGCCTGATCATGCACTGATTACGTGGCTGAGCATGCACTGATCACGAAGCTGATCATACACTGATCACGCGACTGTGCATGCACTGAAAACGTGGGTGATCATGCATTCATCACGTGGCTGATCATGCACTGATCACATGGCTGATAATACACTGTTCATGTGCCTGATCATGCACTAAATATGTTGCGGATAATGCAATGATCGTGTGGCTGATCATACACTGATCACGTGGCTGATCATATTCTGATCACGTGGCTGATCAGGCACTGAATAATCATGTACTGTTCACGTGGCTATCATGCACTGATCACGTGACTGATCATGCACTGATCACGTGGATATCATGCACTGCTCATGTGACTGAGCATGCACTGATCACTTAGCTATCATGCATTGATCACTTGGCTATCATGCACTGAACACGTGGCTGATCATACACTGATCACGTGACTGCATATGCACTGATCACGTGGCTGATCATACAGTGATCAAGTGGCTGATCATGCACTGATTACTTGGCTGATAATGCACAGATCTCGTAAGTATCATGCACTGATCACATGGCTATCATGCACTGATCCCATGGCTGATCATGCAGTGATCACCTGACTGATCATGCACAGTCGTGGCTATCATGCACTGATCACGTGGCTGATCATACACTGATCACGTGACTGATCATGCACTCTTCACGTGCCTGATCATGCACTGATCACGTGGCTGATTATGCACTGATCACGAAGCTCATCATACACTGATCACGTGACTGTGCATGCACTGATCACGTGGCTTATGATGCACTGATCACGTGGCTGATCATGCATTGATCACGTGCCTGATCATACACTGATCACGTGGCTGATCATGCACTAATCACGTTGTGGATCATGCAGTGATCACGTGGCTGAAAATACAGTGATCACGTGGCTGATCATGGACTGATCACGTGCGTGACCATGAACTGCTCACGTGGCTGATCATGCACTGATCATGAAGCTGATCATACACTGATCACGTGACTGTCCATGTACTGGTCATGTTGCTGATATTGCCCTGATCATGGGGCTGATCATACACTGATCACGTGGCTGATAATGCACTAATCACGTTGCTTATCATGCTCTGCTCAGGTGGCTATCATGCACTGATCACGTGGCTAATCATGCACTGATCACGTGTCTCATCGTACACTTATCACGTGGCTGATCATGCACTAATCACGTTGCTTAACATGCACTGATCAGTTTGCTATCATGCACTGATCACGTGGCTGAACATACACTGATCATGGGACTGCGCATGCACTGATCACGTGATTGATAATGCACTGATCACGTGGCTATCATGCAATGATCACGTGTCTAGCATGCACTGAACACGTGGCTGATCATACACTGCTCACGTAACTGCACATGCACTAATCACGTGACTGCACATGCACTGATCACGTAATTGTATGCAATGATCACGTGGCTATCATGCACTGATCACGTGGCTAATCATGCACTGCTCATGTGACAGAGCATGCACTGATCACGTAGCTATCATGCATTGATCACTGGTCTATCATGTACTGATCACGTGACTGCACATGCAGTGATCACATAATTGTAGGCAATGATTACGTGGCTATCATGCACTGCTCATGTGACTGAGCATGCACTGATTACGTAGCTATCATGCATTGATCACTTGACTATCATGCACTGAACACGTGGCTGATCATACACTGATCACGTGACTGCACATGCACTGATCACGTGACTGATCATACAGTGATCACGTGGCTGATCATGCACTGATTACGTGGCTGATCATGCACTGATCTCATATCTATCATGCACTGATCACATGGCTATCATGCACTGATCACGTGGCTGATCATACACTGATCACGTGACTGACCATGCACTGATCACGAGTCTGATTATGCACTGATCACTTGGCTGATCATGCACTGATCACAAAGCTGATCATACACTGATCACGTGACTGTGCATGCACTGATCACGTGGCTGATCATGCACTGATCACGTGGCTGTTCATGCAATGATAACCTGGCTATCATACACTGATTATGTGTCTGATCATGCACTCTTCACTGGCCTTATCATGCACTGATCATGTGGCTGATCATGCAATGATCACGAAGCTGATCATACACTGATCACGTGACTGTGCCTGCACTGACCATGTGGTTGATCATGCACTGATCACGTGGGAGAGCATGAACTGGTCACGTGGCTGATCATACACTGATCACGTGACTGATCATGCACTAATCACTTTGCGTATTATGCAATGATCACGTGGCTGATCATACGCTGATCACGTGGCTGTTCATGCACTGATCACGTGGCTGAAATACACTGATCAAATTACTGATGATGCATTGATCACGTGCCTGATCATGCACTGATCACGAAGCTGGTCATACACTGATCACGTGGCTGATCATACACTGATCACGTGACTGATCATGCACTAATCACGTTGCGGATTATGCAATGATCACGTGGCTGTTCATGCACTGTTCACGTGGCTGAAATACACTGAACAAATTACTGATAATGCACTGATCACGTGCCTGTTCATGCACTGTTCACGAAGCTGATCATACACTGATCACGTGGCTGATCATACACTGATCACATGACTGTGCATGCACTGATCACGTGGCTGATCATGCACTGATCATTTGGCTGATAATGCACTGATCACGTGGCTGATCATGCACTGATCACGTGGCTGATCATACACTGATCACGTGGCTGATCATGCACTGATTACGTGGCTTATCATACACTGATCACATGACTTATCATGCACTGATCAGGTGCCTGATCATGCACTAATCACGTACCTGATCATGCACTGATCATTTGGCTGATCATACACTGATCCCGTGACTGCGCATGCACTGAACACTTGACTGATCATTCACTGATCACCTGGCTATAATGCACTGATCATGTGTCTATAATGCACTAATCACGTGACTGCGCATGAACTGATCACTTACCTGTTCATGCACTGATTACATGGCTATCATGCACTGATCATGTGGCTGATCATGCAATGATCACGAAGCTGATCATACACTGATCGCGTGACTGTGCCTGCACTGATCATGTGGTTTATCATGCACTGATCACGTGGGAGATCATGAACTGATCACGTGGCTGATCATACACTGATCATGTGACTGATCATGCACTAATCAGGTTGCGGATTATGCAATGATCACGTAGCTGTTCATGCACTGATTACGTGGCTGAAATACACTGATCAAATTACTGATAATGCACTGATCACGTGCCTGATCATGCACTGATCACGAAGCTGATCATACACTGATCACGTGGCTGATCATACATTGATCACATGACTGTGCATGCACTCATCACGTGCCTGATCATACACTGATCACGTGGCTGATCATACACTGATCACATGACTGTGCATGCACTCATCACGTGGCTGATCATGCACTGATCACGTGGCTGATCATGCAGTGATCACGTGGCTGATCATACACTGATCATTTGGCTGATAATGCACTGATCACGTGGCTGATCATGCATTTATCACGTGGCTGATCATACACTGATCACGTGGCTGATCATGCACTGATTACGTGGCTGATCATACACTGATCACATGACTTATCATGCACTGATCAGGTGCCTGATCATGCACTGATCATTTGGCTGATCATACACTGATCCCATGACTGCGCATGCACTGATCACGTGACTGATCATTCACTGTTCACCTGGCTATCATGCACTGATCATGTGTCTATCATGCACTAATCACGTGACTGCGCATGAACTGATCACTTACCTGTTCATGCACTGATTACGTGGCTATCATGCCCTGATCACGTGGCTGATCATGCACTGATCACATGACTGATTATGCACTGATCGTATAGCTATAACGCACTGATCACATGACTGGGCATGCCATGATCATGTGACTGATCATGCACTGATCACGTGCCTATCATGAACTGATCACGTGGCTGATCATGCACTGATCACGTGGCTATCATGCACTGATCATGTGGCTAATCATACATTGATCACCTAAATAATCATGCACTGATCACGGGGCGATATTGCACTGATCACGTGGCTGATAAGGCACTGATAACTTACCTATCATGCACTGATCACATGACTGCGCAAGAACTGATCACGTGGATATCATACACTGGACATGTGACAGATAATGCACTGATCACGTGACTGATCATGCACTGATCACTTGACAATCTTGCACTGATCACGTGGCTGATCATGCACTGATCACGTAGCTATCATGCACTGATCACATGACTGCGCATGAACTGATCATGTGGATATCATACACTGATCAAGTGACATATCATGCAGTGATCACTTGAATGATCATGCACTGATCACGTGGCTATCAGGCACTGATCACGTGCCTGTTCATGCACTAATCAGGTTGTGGATCATGCACTGATCACGTGGCTGATAATACAGTGATCACGTGGCTGATCATGCACTGATCACATGGATGATCATACACTGATCACATGACTAATCATGCACTGATCACATGCCTGACCATGAACTGATGACGTGGCTGATCATACACTGATCATGAAGCTGATCATACACTGATCACGTGACTGTGCATGCACTCATCTCGTGGATGATATTGCACTGGTCACGTGGCTGATCATGCACTATTCACGTGTCTGATCGTACACTGATCACGTGGCTTATCATGCACAAATCACGTTTCTTATCATGCACTGATCAGGTTGCTATCATGCACTGATCACGTGGATGATCATACACTAATCACGTGACTGCACATGCACTGATCAAGTGACTGGTCATGCACTGTTCACGTGTCTATCATGCACTGATCACGTGACTGCACATGCACTGATCACGTAATTGTAGGCAATGCTCACGTGGCTATCATGCACTGCTCATGTTACTGAGCATGCACTGATCACGTAGCTATCATGCATTGATCACTTGGCTATCATGCACTGAACACGTGGCTGATCATACACTGATCACGTGACTGCACATACACTGATTACGTGGCTCATCATACAGTGATCACGTGGCTGATCATGCACTGGTTACGTGGCTGATTATGCCCTGATCTCGTAGCTATCATGCACTGATCACATGGCTATCATGCACTCATCACGTGGCTGATCATGCACTGATCACGTGACTGATCTTGCACTGATCTGGTGGCTATCATGCATTTATCACGTGGTTGATCATACACTGATCACGTGACTGATCATGCACTGATCACGTGGCTATCATGCACTGATCACTTGGCTATCATGCACTGATCACGTGGCTATCATGCACTGATCTTGTGGCTGATCATACACTAATCACGTGTCTGCACATGCACTGATCATGTTAGAGTTCATGCACTGATCACGTGGCTATCATGCACTGTTCACGTGTCTATCATGCACTGATCACGTGACTGCACATGCACTGATCACGTAATTGTAGGCAATGATCACCTGGCTATCATGCACTGCTCATGTTACTGAGCATGCACTGATCACGTAGCTATCATGCATTGATCACTTGGCTATCATGCACTGAACACCTGGCTGATCATACACTGGTCAGGTAACCGCACATGCACTGATCACATGGCTGATCATACAGTGATCACGTGGCTGATCATGCACTGGTTACGTGGTTGATCTAGCACTGATCTCGTAGCTATCATGCACTGATCACATGGCTATCATGCACTGATCCCGTGGCTGATAATGCCCTGGTCACGTGACTGATCATGCACTGGTCAACTGGCTATCGTGCACTGATCACGTGGATGATCATACACTGATCATCTGACTGATCATGCACTGATCACGTGCCTGATCATGCACTGATCATGTGACTGTGCATGCACTCATCACGTGGCTGATCATGCACTGATCACGTGGCTGATCATGCAATGATAACCTGGCTATCATAAACTGATCACGTGACTGATCATGCACTCTTCACTGGCCTGATCATGCACTGATCACCTGGCTGATAATGCACTGATCACGAAGCTGATCGTACACTGATCATGTGACTCTGCATGCACTGATAACGTGGCTGATCATGCACTGATCACGTGGTGATCATTCACTGATCACATGGCTGATCATACACTGATCAAATTTCTGATAATGCACTGATCACGTGCCTGATAATGCACTGATCAGAAAGCTGACCATACACTGATCACGTGACTGTGCATGCACTTATCACGTGGCTTATCATACACTGATCACGTGGTTGATCATGCACGATCATGCACTGATCATTTGGCTGATCGTACACTGATCACTTGACTGCTCATGCACTGATCACGTGACTGATCATGCACTGATCACTGGCTATCATGCACTGATCACGTGTCTATCATGCACTAATCATGTGATTGCCCATGAACTGATCACTTACCTGTTCATGCACTGATCACGTGGCTATCATTCACTGATCACGTGGCTGATCCTGCAATGATCACCTGACTGATTATGAACTGATTGTGTAGCTATCATGCACTGATCACATGAGTGCACATGCCAAGATCACGTGACTGATCATGCACTGATCAGGTGGCTAAACATACATTGATCACTTAACTAACCATGCACTGATCACGTGGCAATCTTGCACTGATGACGTAGATGATCATGCACTGATCACATAGCTATCATCCACTGAGCACATGACTGCCCATGAACTGATTCCGTGGCTATCATACACTGATCAAGCGACATATCATGCACTGATCACTTGACTAATCATGCACTGATCACGTGGATATCATGCACTGATCACGTGGCTGATCGTGCACTGATTAGCTGGCTATCATACACTGATCAAGTGACTGCTCATGCACTCTTCACATACCTGATCATGCACTGATCACGTGGCTGACCATGCACTGATCACGAAGCTGATCATACACTGATCACGTGACTGTGCATGCACTGATTACGTGGCTGATCATACACTGATCACGTGGTGATCATTCACTGATCACGTGGCTGATCATGCACTAATCACCTTCTGGATCATGCACTGATCACGTGGCTGATCATACACTGATCACGTGGCTGATCATGCACTGATCACGTGGCTGATCATACTCTGATTACGAAGTTGATCATACACTGATCACGTGACTGCATCCACTGATCATTTGACTGTGCATGCACTGATCACATGGATGATCATGCACTGATTAATCATGTACTGGTCACTTGGCTATCATGCAGTGATCACGTGGCTGATCAGGAACTGATCACGTGCCTAATCATGCACAGGTCATGTGTCTGAATGTGGCTGATCATGTGATTGATCATGCGCTTTACACGTGGCTATCATGCACTGATGATGTGCCTCAGGAGGCAATAATCAAAGAGCTGAGCAGGCACAAATCACGCATTCAGCAGGCAATAATCATGGACATCACCTGTGATGAATCATGCTGCTCAGCTGGCAAAAGTCAAGCAGATGAGCAGGTAGGAATCACACGGCTCAGCTGGCAATTGTCAAGCAGATGAGAAGGCAGGAATCACGAAGCTCAGCTGGCAATAATAACGCAGATGAGCAGCCAGGAATCACGCAGCTCAACTGGCAATTATCAAGCCGATGAGCAGGCAGGAATCACGCATCTCAGCTGGCAATTATCTAACCGATGAGCACGCAGGAATCACGCAGCTCAGCTGGCGATTATCAAGACGATGAGCAGGCAGGAATCAAGCAGCTCAGCTGGCTCTTGTCAAGCAGCTGAGCAGACAGGAAAAACGCAGCTCAGTAGGCCCTGATCACGTGACTGAGCACGCACTGTTCACGTGGCTGATCATACACTGATCACGTGCTTGATCATGCCCTGATCACATGGCTATCATTCACTGATCACTTGACTGTGCATGCACTGATCACGTGGATGATCATACAGTGATCACGTGACTGATCATGCACTAAAAAAATGGCTGATCATGCACTGATCACGTGACTGATCATGCATTGATCACGTGATTGATCATGCACTGATTAATCATGTACTGGTCACGTGGCTATCATGCACTGATCACGTGGCTGATCATACACTTATCACGTGGCTATCATGAACTGATCACATGGCTATCATGCACTGATTCCGTGGCTGATCATGCACTGATCATGTGGCTACCATGCACTGATCACGTGGCTGATCATGCACTATTCACATGGCTGATCATGCACTGATCACGAAGCTGAGCATACAATGATCAGGTGACTGTGCATGCACTCATTACGTGGCTGATCATGCACTGATCACGTGGCTGATCATGCCCTGATACCCTGGCTATCATACACTGATAAGGTGACTGATCATGCACTCTTTACGTGCCTGATCATGCACTGATCACATGACTGATCATGCACTGATCACATACCTGATAATGCACTGATCATTTGGCTGATCATATACTGATAACGTTACTGTTCATGCACTGATCACGTGGCTATCAAGCACTGATCACGTGGCTGATAATGCACTTGTCACATGGATGATCATACACTGATAACGTGAGAGATCATGCACTGAATACATGACTGATCATGCACTGATCACGTGGCAATCATGCACTGATAACGTGAGTGCCCATGCACTGATTATGTGGATGATCATACACTGATCACCTGACTGATCATGCACTGATCACGGGACTGATCATGCACTGATCACGTGGCTATCATGCACTGATAATGTGACTGCGCATGCACTGATCATGGAACTGTAGGCAATGATCACTTGGCTATCATGCACTGATCACGTGGCTGATCATGCACTGATCATGTGACTGAGCATGCACCGATCACGTACTATCATGCATTGATCACTTGGCTATCATGCACTGATCACGTGGCAGATCATACACTGATCAGGTGGCTGATCATGTACTGGTCAAGTGGCTATCATGCACTGATTACGCGGCTGATCATACAGAGATTACGTGGCTATCATGCAGTGATCACGTGGCTGATCATGCACTGATCACGTGACTGATCATGCACTGATCACGTGGCTATCATGCACTAATCATGTGGCTAATCTTACATTGATCACCTAAATAATCATGCACTGATCACCTGGCGATCTTGCACTGATCCCGTGGCTGATCAGGCACTGATAACTTAGCTATCATGAACTGATCACATGACTGGGCAAGAACTGATCACGTGGATATCATACACTGGACACGTGACAGATCATGCACTGATCACGTGACTGATCATGCACTGATCTGGTGGCTATCATGCATTGATCATGTGGCTGATCATGCAATGATCACGAAGCTGATCATACACTGATCGCGTGACTGTGCCTGCACTGATCATGTGGTTTATCATGCACTGATCACGTGGGAGATCATGAACTGATCACGTGGCTGATCATACACTGATCACGTGACTGATCATGCACTAATCAGGTTGCGGATTATGCAATGATCACGTAGCTGTTCATGCACTGATTACGTGGCTGAAATACACTGATCAAATTACTGATAATGCACTGATCACGTGCCTGATCATGCACTGATCACGAAGCTGATCATACACTGATCACGTGGCTGATCATACATTGATCACATGACTGTGCATGCACTCATCACGTGCCTGATCATACACTGATCACGTGGCTGATCATACACTGATCACATGACTGTGCATGCACTCATCACGTGGCTGATCATGCACTGATCACGTGGCTGATCATGCAGTGATCACGTGGCTGATCATACACTGATCATTTGGCTGATAATGCACTGATCACGTGGCTGATCATGCATTTATCACGTGGCTGATCATACACTGATCACGTGGCTGATCATGCACTGATTACGTGGCTGATCATACACTGATCACATGACTTATCATGCACTGATCAGGTGCCTGATCATGCACTGATCATTTGGCTGATCATACACTGATCCCATGACTGCGCATGCACTGATCACGTGACTGATCATTCACTGTTCACCTGGCTATCATGCACTGATCATGTGTCTATCATGCACTAATCACGTGACTGCGCATGAACTGATCACTTACCTGTTCATGCACTGATTACGTGGCTATCATGCCCTGATCACGTGGCTGATCATGCACTGATCACATGACTGATTATGCACTGATCGTATAGCTATAACGCACTGATCACATGACTGGGCATGCCATGATCATGTGACTGATCATGCACTGATCACGTGCCTATCATGAACTGATCACGTGGCTGATCATGCACTGATCACGTGGCTATCATGCACTGATCATGTGGCTAATCATACATTGATCACCTAAATAATCATGCACTGATCACGGGGCGATATTGCACTGATCACGTGGCTGATAAGGCACTGATAACTTACCTATCATGCACTGATCACATGACTGCGCAAGAACTGATCACGTGGATATCATACACTGGACATGTGACAGATAATGCACTGATCACGTGACTGATCATGCACTGATCACTTGACAATCTTGCACTGATCACGTGGCTGATCATGCACTGATCACGTAGCTATCATGCACTGATCACATGACTGCGCATGAACTGATCATGTGGATATCATACACTGATCAAGTGACATATCATGCAGTGATCACTTGAATGATCATGCACTGATCACGTGGCTATCAGGCACTGATCACGTGCCTGTTCATGCACTAATCAGGTTGTGGATCATGCACTGATCACGTGGCTGATAATACAGTGATCACGTGGCTGATCATGCACTGATCACATGGATGATCATACACTGATCACATGACTAATCATGCACTGATCACATGCCTGACCATGAACTGATGACGTGGCTGATCATACACTGATCATGAAGCTGATCATACACTGATCACATGACTGTGCATGCACTCATCTCGTGGATGATATTGCACTGGTCACGTGGCTGATCATGCACTATTCACGTGTCTGATCGTACACTGATCACGTGGCTTATCATGCACAAATCACGTTTCTTATCATGCACTGATCAGGTTGCTATCATGCACTGATCACGTGGATGATCATACACTAATCACGTGACTGCACATGCACTGATCAAGTGACTGGTCATGCACTGTTCACGTGTCTATCATGCACTGATCACGTGACTGCACATGCACTGATCACGTAATTGTAGGCAATGCTCACGTGGCTATCATGCACTGCTCATGTTACTGAGCATGCACTGATCACGTAGCTATCATGCATTGATCACTTGGCTATCATGCACTGAACACGTGGCTGATCATACACTGATCACGTGACTGCACATACACTGATTACGTGGCTCATCATACAGTGATCACGTGGCTGATCATGCACTGGTTACGTGGCTGATTATGCCCTGATCTCGTAGCTATCATGCACTGATCACATGGCTATCATGCACTCATCACGTGGCTGATCATGCACTGATCACGTGACTGATCTTGCACTGATCTGGTGGCTATCATGCATTTATCACGTGGTTGATCATACACTGATCACGTGACTGATCATGCACTGATCACGTGGCTATCATGCACTGATCACTTGGCTATCATGCACTGATCACGTGGCTATCATGCACTGATCTTGTGGCTGATCATACACTAATCACGTGTCTGCACATGCACTGATCATGTTAGAGTTCATGCACTGATCACGTGGCTATCATGCACTGTTCACGTGTCTATCATGCACTGATCACGTGACTGCACATGCAATGATCACGTAATTGTAGGCAATGATCACCTGGCTATCATGCACTGCTCATGTTACTGAGCATGCACTGATCACGTAGCTATCATGCACTGATCACTTGGCTATCATGCACTGAACACCTGGCTGATCATACACTGCTCAGGTAACCGCACATGCACTGATCACATGGCTGATCATACAGTGATCACGTGGCTGATCATGCACTGGTTACGTGGTTGATCTAGCACTGATCTCGTAGCTATCATGCACTGATCACATGGCTATCATGCACTGATCCCGTGGCTGATAATGCCCTGGTCACGTGACTGATCATGCACTGGTCAACTGGCTATCGTGCACTGATCACGTGGATGATCATACACTGATCATCTGACTGATCATGCACTGATCACGTGCCTGATCATGCACTGATCATGTGACTGTGCATGCACTCATCACGTGGCTGATCATGCACTGATCACGTGGCTGATCATGCAATGATAACCTGGCTATCATAAACTGATCACGTGACTGATCATGCACTCTTCACTGGCCTGATCATGCACTGATCACCTGGCTGATAATGCACTGATCACGAAGCTGATCGTACACTGATCATGTGACTCTGCATGCACTGATAACGTGGCTGATCATGCACTGATCACGTGGTGATCATTCACTGATCACATGGCTGATCATACACTGATCAAATTTCTGATAATGCACTGATCACGTGCCTGATAATGCACTGATCAGAAAGCTGACCATACTCTGATCACGTGACTGTGCATGCACTTATCACGTGGCTTATCATACACTGATCACGTGGTTGATCATGCACGATCATGCACTGATCATTTGGCTGATCGTACACTGATCACTTGACTGCTCATGCACTGATCACGTGACTGATCATGCACTGATCACTGGCTATCATGCACTGATCACGTGTCTATCATGCACTAATCATGTGATTGCCCATGAACTGATCACTTACCTGTTCATGCACTGATCACGTGGCTATCATTCACTGATCACGTGGCTGATCCTGCAATGATCACCTGACTGATTATGAACTGATTGTGTAGCTATCATGCACTGATCACATGAGTGCACATGACAAGATCACGTGACTGATCATGCACTGATCAGGTGGCTAAACATACATTGATCACTTAACTAACCATGCACTGATCACGTGGCAATCTTGCACTGATGACGTAGATGATCATGCACTGATCACATAGCTATCATCCACTGAGCACATGACTGCCCATGAACTGATTCCGTGGCTATCATACACTGATCAAGCGACATATCATGCACTGATCACTTGACTAATCATGCACTGATCACGTGGATATCATGCACTGATCACGTGGCTGATCGTGCACTGATTAGCTGGCTATCATACACTGATCAAGTGACTGCTCATGCACTCTTCACATACCTGATCATGCACTGATCACGTGGCTGACCATGCACTGATCACGAAGCTGATCATACACTGATCACGTGACTGTGCATGCACTGATTACGTGGCTGATCATACACTGATCACGTGGTGATCATTCACTGATCACGTGGCTGATCATGCACTAATCACCTTCTGGATCATGCACTGATCACGTGGCTGATCATACACTGATCACGTGGCTGATCATGCACTGATCACGTGGCTGATCATACTCTGATTACGAAGTTGATCATACACTGATCACGTGACTGCATCCACTGATCATTTGACTGTGCATGCACTGATCACATGGATGATCATGCACTGATTAATCATGTACTGGTCACTTGGCTATCATGCAGTGATCACGTGGCTGATCAGGAACTGATCACGTGCCTAATCATGCACAGGTCATGTGTCTGAATGTGGCTGATCATGTGATTGATCATGCGCTTTACACGTGGCTATCATGCACTGATGATGTGCCTCAGGAGGCAATAATCAAAGAGCTGAGCAGGCACAAATCACGCATTCAGCAGGCAATAATCATGGACATCACCTGTGATGAATCATGCTGCTCAGCTGGCAAAAGTCAAGCAGATGAGCAGGTAGGAATCACACGGCTCAGCTGGCAATTGTCAAGCAGATGAGAAGGCAGGAATCACGAAGCTCAGCTGGCAATAATAACGCAGATGAGCAGCCAGGAATCACGCAGCTCAACTGGCAATTATCAAGCCGATGAGCAGGCAGGAATCACGCATCTCAGCTGGCAATTATCTAACCGATGAGCACGCAGGAATCACGCAGCTCAGCTGGCGATTATCAAGACGATGAGCAGGCAGGAATCAAGCAGCTCAGCTGGCTCTTGTCAAGCAGCTGAGCAGACAGGAAAAACGCAGCTCAGTAGGCCCTGATCACGTGACTGAGCACGCACTGTTCACGTGGCTGATCATACACTGATCACGTGCTTGATCATGCCCTGATCACATGGCTATCATTCACTGATCACTTGACTGTGCATGCACTGATCACGTGGATGATCATACAGTGATCACGTGACTGATCATGCACTAAAAAAATGGCTGATCATGCACTGATCACGTGACTGATCATGCATTGATCACGTGATTGATCATGCACTGATTAATCATGTACTGGTCACGTGGCTATCATGCACTGATCACGTGGCTGATCATACACTTATCACGTGGCTATCATGAACTGATCACATGGCTATCATGCACTGATTCCGTGGCTGATCATGCACTGATCATGTGGCTACCATGCACTGATCACGTGGCTGATCATGCACTATTCACATGGCTGATCATGCACTGATCACGAAGCTGAGCATACAATGATCAGGTGACTGTGCATGCACTCATTACGTGGCTGATCATGCACTGATCACGTGGCTGATCATGCCCTGATACCCTGGCTATCATACACTGATAAGGTGACTGATCATGCACTCTTTACGTGCCTGATCATGCACTGATCACATACCTGATAATGCACTGATCATTTGGCTGATCATATACTGATAACGTTACTGTTCATGCACTGATCACGTGGCTATCAAGCACTGATCACGTGGCTGATAATGCACTTGTCACATGGATGATCATACACTGATAACGTGAGAGATCATGCACTGAATACATGACTGATCATGCACTGATCACGTGGCAATCATGCACTGATAACGTGAGTGCCCATGCACTGATTATGTGGATGATCATACACTGATCACCTGACTGATCATGCACTGATCACGGGACTGATCATGCACTGATCACGTGGCTATCATGCACTGATAATGTGACTGCGCATGCACTGATCATGGAACTGTAGGCAATGATCACTTGGCTATCATGCACTGATCACGTGGCTGATCATGCACTGATCATGTGACTGAGCATGCACCGATCACGTACTATCATGCATTGATCACTTGGCTATCATGCACTGATCACGTGGCAGATCATACACTGATCAGGTGGCTGATCATGTACTGGTCAAGTGGCTATCATGCACTGATTACGCGGCTGATCATACAGAGATTACGTGGCTATCATGCAGTGATCACGTGGCTGATCATGCACTGATCACGTGACTGATCATGCACTGATCACGTGGCTATCATGCACTAATCATGTGGCTAATCTTACATTGATCACCTAAATAATCATGCACTGATCACCTGGCGATCTTGCACTGATCCCGTGGCTGATCAGGCACTGATAACTTAGCTATCATGAACTGATCACATGACTGGGCAAGAACTGATCACGTGGATATCATACACTGGACACGTGACAGATCATGCACTGATCACGTGACTGATCATGCCACTGATCTGGTGGCTATCATGCATTGATCACGTGGTTGATCATACACTGTTCACCTGACTGATCATGCACTGATCACGTGGCTATCATGCACTGATCACGTGGCTATCATGCACTGATCACTTGGCTATCATGCACTGATCACGTGGCTGATCATGCAGTGATCTGTTGGCTATCATGCACTGTTCACAGGCCTATCATGCACTGATCACCTGGATGATCATACACTGATGAAGTGGCTATCATGCACTGATCACGTGACTTTTCATGCACTGATCACGTGGTTATCATGCACTTTTCACGTGTCTATCATGCACTGATCACTTGGCTATCATGCACTGATCACGTGGCTGATCATGCAGTGATCTGTTGGCTCTCATGCACTAATCACGTGCCTATCATGCACTTAGCACGTGGATGATCATACACTGATCACGAGGCTGATCATACACTGATAACGTGACTGATCATGCACTAATCAAGTGGCTATCATGCACTGATTACGTGGCTAGCATGAACTGATCACCTGGCTGATCATGCAGTGATCTGTTGGCTATCATGCACTGATCACGTGGTTATCATGCACTGATCACCTGGCTATCATGCACTGATCACTTGGCTAGCATGCACTGATCACGTGGCTGATCATGCAGTGATCTGTTGGTTCTCATGCACTGATCACGTGCCTATCATGCACTGAGCACTTGGATGATCATACACTGATCACGAGGCTGATCATACACTGATAACGTGACTGATCATGCAGTAATCAAGTGGCTATCATGCACTGATTACGTGGCTAGCATGCACTGATCACGTGAATGATCATGCAGTGATCACGTCGCTATCATGCACTGATCTCGAGATTGGGCATGCACTGATCACGAGGATGATCATACAGTGATCACGTTCAGATCATGCACTGAAGACGTGATTGATCATGCACTGATCATTTGGCTATCATGCACTGATCACGTTCCTATCATGCCCTGAACACGGGATGCACATGAACTGATCACGTACATGTAGGCAATGATCACGTGGGAATCATGCACTCCTCATGTGACTGAGCATGCACTGATCACGTAGCTATCATGCATTGATCACTTGGCTATCATGCACTGAACACGTGGCTGGTCATACACTGATCACGTGACTGCACATGCACTGATCACGTGGCTGATCATACAGTGATCACGTGGCTGACCATGCACTGATTTCGTGTCTGATCATGCACTGATCTCGTAGCTATCATGCACTGATCACGTGACTGTGCATGCACTGATCACGTGGCTGATCATGCACAGATCACGTGGCTTTTCATGCAATGATAGCCTGGCTATCATACACTGATCACGTGACTGATCATGCACTCTTCACTGGCCTGATCATGCACTGATCACGTGGCTGATCATGCAATGATCACGAAGCTAATCATACACTGATCACGTGACTGTGCCTGCACTGATCATGTGGCTGATCATGCATTAATCACGTGGCTGATCATACACTGATCACGGGACTGTGCAGGCACTGATCACCTGGCTGCTCATGCACTGATCTCGTGGCTGATCATACACTGATCATGTGGCTGATCATACACTAATCACGTGGCTGATCATGCACTGATCACATGGCTGATCATAAACTGATCACATGACTTATCATGCACTGATCAGGTGTCTGATCATGCACTGATCACGTACATGATCATGCACTGATCATTTGGCTGATCATACACTGATCACGTGACTACGCATGCACTGATCACTTGGCTGATCATGCACTGATCACGAGGCTGATCATGCACTGATAACTGGACTATCACACACTGATCACGTGACTGATCATGCACTGAACACGTGGCTAATCATGCACTGATCAAGAAGCTGATCATACACTGATCACGTGACTGTGCATGCACTGATCACGAAGCTGATCATACACTGATCACGTGACTGATCATGCACTGATCACGTGGCTGATCATGCAGTGATCATATGACTGATTATGCACTGATCGCTTAGCTATAGTGCACTGATCACAAGAATGCACATGCCATGATCATGTGACTGATCATGCACTGATCACGTGGCTATCATGCACTGATCACGTGGTTAATCATGCACTGATCACGTGACTGATTATGCACTGATCGCGTAGCTATCATGCACTGATCACATGACTGCGCATGCCATGATCACGTGACTGATCATGCACTGATCACGTGGCTGTCATGCACTGATCATGTGGCTAATAATACATTGATCACCTAAATAATCATGCACTGATAACGGGGCGACCTTGCACTGATCACGTGGCTGATCAGGCACTGATAACTTAGCTATCATGCACTGATCACATGACTGTGCAAGAACTGACAACGTGGATATCATACACTGGACACGTGACAGATCATGCACTGATCACTTGACTGATCATGCACTGATCTGGTGGCTATCATGCATTGATCCCGTTGTTGATCATACAATGATCACGTGACTGATCATGCACTCATCACATGGCTATAATGCACTGATCACTTGGCTATCATGCACTGATCACGTGCCTATCATGCACTGATCACGTGGATGATCATACATTGATCACGAGGCTGATTATACACTGATCACGTGACTGATCATGCACTGATCAAGTGGCTATCATGCACTGATCACGTGGCTGCATGCACTGATCACGTGAATGATCATGCAGTGATCACGTGACTGATTATGAACTGATTTCGTAGCTATCATGCCACTGATCACATGACTGCCCATGCCATGATCACGTGACCTGATCATTGCACGGATCAGGTGGGCTATCATGCACTGAATCACGTGGCTGATATACACTGATCATGTGGCTGATCATGCACTCATCACGTTGCGTATCCTTCACTCATCAACGTGGCTGATCATGCACTGATCACGTGGCTGATGATGCACTAATCACGTGGCTAAATCATACATTGATAACATAACTAATCATGCACTGATCCCTTGGCAATCTTGCACTGATCACGTGACTGATCATGCACTGATCTGGTGGCTACCATGCATTGATCCCGTGGTTGATCGTACACTGATCACGTGACTGATCATGCACTAGTCACGTGGCTGATCATACATTCAACACGTGACTGATCATGCACTGATCACCTGGCTATCCTGCACTGATAACGTAGCTGATCATGCACTGATCACGTGATTGATCATGCACTGAAGACGTGACTGATCATGCACTGATCACGTGGCTATCATGCACTGATCAAGTGGCTGATCATACTCTGCTCCCGAACTGATCATGCACTGATCACGTGGCTGATCAGAAACTGATCACGTGACTGAGCATACAGTGATAAGTGTCTGAATATTGCTGATCATGGTATTGATCATGCGGTGATCACTTGGTATCGTGCACTGATCACCTGACTCCCATGCACTGATCATGTAACTGTAGGCAATGATCACATGGCTATCATGCAGTGATCACGTGGCTGATCATGCACTGTCAGTGACTGCACGTGCACTGATGACGTGGCTGATCAACAGTGATCACCTGATCCAGATCATGTGGCTGATACATGCACTAATCACGTTGCTGATCATGGACTGGTCAGGTGGCTATCATGCACTGATTATGGGGCTGATCATTCACTGATCACATGGCAATAATGCACTGATCACTGTCTTATCAAACACTGATCACTTGACACTGATCTGCACTGATCACGTGCTGATCATGCACTGATGCACTGATGGCTGATCATGCACTGATCACGAAGCTGATCATAGCACTGATCTCACGAGACTGCATGCACTGATCATTTTGGTGCACTGATGGCTGATCATGCACT
>NW_020191524.1:0-188516 GCF_002263795.3 Bos taurus
TTGAATCAGTGCATGATATCATGCATGATAGCCACGTATCAGTGCATTCATATCCACGTGATCAGTCATGATAGCCACGTGATCAGTGCATGAGAGCCACGTGATCAATGCATGATCAGTCACTGATACATGTGTGATCAGCCACGTGATCAGTGCAGGATCAATTACGTGATCAGTGCATGATCCGTTACGTGACCAGTACATGGTTGCCTCGTGATCATTGCATGATCAGCCACGTGAGCAGAGCATGATAGCCACGTGATCAGTGCATGATCAGTCACGTGATCAGTACATGATCAGCCACATGAACAGTGCATGCTCAGTCACGTGATCAGGGCTGCTGAGCTGCGTGATTACCTTCTGCTCATCTGCTTGACCATTGCCAGCTGAGCTGCACGATTCCTGCCTGTCATCTGCTTGACAATTGCCAGCTGTGCTACGTAATTCCTGCCTGCTCAGCTGCTGATTATTGCCAGCTGAGCAGCATGATTCCTCACAGCTGAGTTCCATGATTATTGCCTGCTGACTATTTGATTCGTGCCTACTCAGCTCTTTGTTTATTACCTCCAGAGGCACATGATCAGTGTATGACACCAAACATGATCAGCGCATGATCACCACCATTAAGTCACGTGATCACTACATGATAGTCATGTGATCAGTCCATGCTCAGTCTCGGTATCAGTGCATGATCAGTCACGTGATCAGTGCATGATAGCCACATGATCATTGCATGATAGCCACGTGATCAGTGCATGATCAGCCAGGAGATCAGTACATGATGGCTACGTGATCAGTTCATGATTAGTCACGTGATTTGTGCATGACCAGGCAGGTGATCAGTGTATGATCAGCCACGTGAACAGTGCATGATAGCACGTGATCAGCGCTTGATCAGTCACCTGATGGGTGTATGATCAGTCACGTGACCGGTACATGGTAGCTACATGATCATTGCATGATCAGCCACGTGAGTAGTGCATGATAGCCACGTGATCAGTGCATGATCAGTCAATTGATCAGTGCATGATCAAAACCAGTACATGGTAGCTGCGTGATCATTGCATGATCAGCCACGTGAGCAGTGCATGATAGCCACGTCGTCATTGCCATGATAGCCACGTGATCAGTGCATGATCAGCCAGGTGATCAGTGCATGATAGCTATGTGATCAGTTCATGATTTGTCACGTGATCTGTGCATGACCAGGCAGGTGATGAGTGTATGATCAGCCACGTGAACAGTGCATGATAGCCACGTGATCAGTGCATGATCCGTCACCTGAAGGGTGTATGATCAGTCACCTTACCGGTACATGGTAGCTACATGATCATTGCATTACCAGCCACGTGAGTAGTGCATGATAGCCACGTGATCAGTGCATGATCAGTAACGTGTTCAGTGCATGATCAGTCATGTAATCTGTGAATGACCAGGCACGTGATCAGTGTATGACCAGCCAAGGATCAGTGCATGATAGCCACGTGATCAGTGCATGATCAGTCACGTGATCAGTGTATGATCTGCCCACGTGATCAGTGCATGATCAGCCACATGATCAGTGCATGATCAATTACGTGATCAGTGCATGATCAGTCACGTGACCAGTACATTGTAGTTAGGTGATCATTGCATGATCAGCCACGTGAGCCGTGCATGATAGCCACGAGGTCAGTGCATGATCAGTCACGTAATCAGTGCATGATCACTCACGTGAACAGTGCATGATCAGCCACATGATCAGTGCATGATCACTTACGTGACCAGTACATAGCTACGTGATCATTGCATGATCAGCCGCGTCAGCAGTGCATGATAGCCACGTGATCAGTGCATGATCATTTTCAGGACAGAGTATGATCAGCCACTTGATCAGTGCATGATAGCCATGTGATCAGTGCATGATCAGTCACGTGATCAGTGTATGATCATCCACGTGATCAGTGCATGATGAGCCACGTGATCAGTGCATGATCAGCCACGTGAGCAGTGCATGATAGCCACGTGATCAGTGCATGATCAGTCACGTGATCAGTGTATGATCATCCACGTGATCAGTGCATGATGAGCCACGTGATCAGTGCATGATCAGCCAAGTGATCAGTGCGTCATGAGCCACGTGATCAGTGCAGAATAATTACGTGATCAGTGCATGATCAGTCACATGACGAGTACATGGTAGCTACGTGATCGTTGCATGATCAGCCACGTGATCAGTGCATGATAGTCACGTGATCAGGGCATGATCAGTCATGTGATACGTGTGTGATCAGCCACGTGATCAGTGCATGATATCAGTGCATGATAGCCACGTGATCAGTGCATCATATCCACGTGATCAGTGCATGATAGCCACGTGATCAGTGCATGAGAGCCACGTGATCAATGCATGATCAGTCACGTGATACATGTGTGATCAGCCACGTGATCAGTGCAGATCAATTACGTGATCAGTGCATGATCCGTTACGTGACCAGTACATGGTTGCTCGTGATCATTGCATGATCAGCCACGTGAGCAGAGCATGATAGCCACGTGATCAGTGCATGATCAGTCACGTGATCAGTACATGATCAGCCACATGAACAGTGCATGCTCAGTCACGTGATCAGGGCCTGCTGAGCTGCGTGATTACCTTCTGCTCATCTGCTTGACCATTGCCAGCTGAGCTGCACGATTCCTGCCTGTCATCTGCTTGACAATTGCCAGCTGTGCTACGTAATTCCTGCCTGCTCAGCTGCTTGATTATTGCCAGCTGAGCAGCATGATTCCTCACAGCTGAGTTCCATGATTATTGCCTGCTGACTATTTGATTCGTGCCTACTCAGCTCTTTGTTTATTACCTCCAGAGGCACATGATCAGTGTATGACACCAAACATGATCAGCGCATGATCACCACCATTAAGTCACGTGATCACTACATGATAGTCATGTGATCAGTCCATGCTCAGTCTCGGTATCAGTGCATGATCAGTCACGTGATCAGTGCATGATAGCCACATGATCATTGCATGATAGCCACGTGATCAGTGCATGATCAGCCAGGAGATCAGTACCTGATGGCTACGTGATCAGTTCATGATAGTCACGTGATTGTGCATGACCATGCAGGTGATCAGTGTATGATCAGCCACGTGAACAGTGCATGATAGCCACGTGATCAGCGCTTGATCAGTCACCTGATGGGTGGTATGATCAGTCACGTGACCGGTACATGGTAGCTACATGATCATTGCATGATCAGCCACGTGAGTAGTGCATGATAGCCACGTGATCAGTGGCATGATCAGTCAATTGATCAGTGCATGATCAAAACCAGTACATGGTAGCTGCGTGATCATTGCATGATCAGCCACGTGAGCAGTGCATGATAGCCACGTCATCATTGCATGATAGCCACGTGATCAGTGCATGATCAGCCAGGTGATCAGTGCTGATAGCTATGTGATCAGTTCATGATTGTCACGTGATCTGTGCATGACCAGCAGGTGATGAGTGTATGATCAGCCACCGGAACAGTGCATGATAGCCACGTGCATCAGTGCCATGATCCGTCACCTGAAGGGTGTATGATCAGTCAACCTTACCGGTACATGGTAGCTACATGATCATTGCATACCAGCCACGGTGAGTAGTGCATATAGCCACGTGATCAGTGCATGATCAAAGTACGTTTCAGTGCATGATCAGTCATGTAATCTGTGAATGACCAGGCACGTGATCAGTGTATGACCAGCCAAGGGATCAGTGCATGATAGCCACGTGATCATGTGCATGATCAGTCACGTGATCAGTGTATGATCTGCCACGTGATCAGTGCATGATCAGCCACCATGATCAGTGCATGATCAATTACGTGATCAGTGCATGATCAGTCACGTGACCAGTACATTTGTAGCTAGGTGATCATTGCATGATCAGCCACGTGAGCCGTGCATGATAGCCACGAGGTCAGTGCATGATCAGTCACGTGATCAGTGCATGATCACTCACGTGAACAGTGCATGATCAGCCACATGATCAGTGCATGATCACTCACGTGACCAGTACATGGTAGCTACGTGATCATTGCATGATCAGCCGCGTCAGCAGTGCATGATAGCACGTGATCAGTGCATGATCATTTTCGGGACAGAGTATGATCAGCCACTTGATCAGTGCATGATAGCATGTGATCACGCATGATCTGTCACATGATCACTGTATGATCATCCACGTGATCAGTGCATGGGGCAGTCATGTGATCAGTGCATGATATAGACGTGATCAGTGCATGATCAATCTCGTGATCAGTGTATGATCAACACGTGATCGTGCACGATAGCCAGTTAATGAGTGCATATAGCCAGCATGATCAGTGCATTATCAGTCACGTGATCAGTGTATGATAAGCCAAGTAATCAGTGCATGATAGCCAACTGATCAGTGGATGATCAGTCACGTGATCAGTGCATGGTCAGTCACGTGATAATTGCATGATCACACGTGATCAGTGCATGTCAATTACGCGATCAGTGCATGATCAGTTACGTGAGTAGTGTTGATCAGCACGTGATCAGTGCATGGTTCAGACACGTGAACAGTGTATGATCAGCCACGTGATCAGTGCATGATATCAAGTGATCAGTGTATGAGCAATCACGTGATCAGTGTATGATCAGCCAGGTGAACAGTGCATGCTCAGTCACGTGATCAGGGCCTGCTGAGCTGCGTGATTACTGTCTGCTCATCTGCTTGACAATTGCCAGCTGAGCTGCATGATTCCTGCCTGTCATCTGCTTGACAATTGCCAGCTGTGCTGCGTAATTCCTGCCTGCTCAGCTGCTTGATTATTGCCAGCTGAGCAGCATGATTCCTCACAGCTGAGTTCCATGATTATTGCCTGCTGAGTGTTTGATTCGTGCCTACTCAGCTCTTTGTTATTGCCTCCAGAGGCACATGATCAGTGTATGATAGCAAACATGAGCAGCGCATGATCAGTCACATGATCAGAGCCATTAAGTCACGTGATCACTACATGATAGTTATGTGATCAGTCCATGCTTCAGTCACGGTATCAGTGCATGATCAGCCACGTGATCAGTGCATGATCAGCCAGGTGATCAGTTCATGATAGCTATGTGATCATGATTTGTCACGTGATGTGTGCATGACCAGGCAGGTGATCAGTGTATGATCAGCCACGTGATCAGTGCATGATCCGTCACCTGATGGGTGGTATGATCAGTCACCTGACCGGTACATGGTAGCTACATGATCATGGCATGATCAGCCACGTGAGTAGTGCATGATAGCCACGTGATCCAGTGCATGATCAGTCACGTGTTCAGGGCATGAATCAGTCATGTAATTTGTGCATGACCAGGCACGTGATCAGTGTATGACCAGCCAAGGGAATAAAGTGCATGATAGCCACGTGATCAGTGCATGATCAGTCACGTGATCAGTGCATGATCAGTCACGTGATCAGTGGATGATCAGCCACGTGATCACTGCATGATCAGCCACATGATCAGTGCATGATCAATTACGTGATCAGTGCATTATCACTTCACGTGACCAGTACATGGTAGCCACGTGATCATTGCATGATCAGCCACATGAAGCCGTGCATGATAGCCACGAGATCAGTGCATGATCAGTCACGTGATCAGTGCATGATCACTCACGTGAACAGTGCATGATAAGTCACCTGATCAGTGCATGATCAATTACGTGATCAGTGCATTATCACTCACGTGACCAGTACATGGTAGCTACGTGATCATTGCATGAACAGCCGCGTGAGCAGTGCATGATAAGCCACGTGATTAGTGCATGATCTGTCACATGATCAGTGTATGATCATCCGGGTGATCAGTGCATGGGCAGTCATGTGATCAGTGCATGATATAGACGTGATCAGTGCATGATCAGTCTCGTGATCAGTGTATGATCAACCACGTGATCAGTGCACGATAGCCAGGTAATGAGTGCATGATAGCCAGATGATCAGTGCATTATCAGTCACGTGATCAGTGCATGGTCAGTCACGTGATCATTGCATGATCAGTCACGTGATACGTCTGTGATAAGCCACGTGATCAGTGCATGATATCCACGTGATCAGTGCAGGATAGCCACGTGATCACTTCAAGATTAGTCACGTGATCTGTACATGACAGTCATGTGACTAGTACATCATCGCTGCGTGATCATTGCATGATCAGCCACGTGAGCAGTGCATGAGAGCCACGTGATCAATGCATGATATCCACGTGATCAGTGCACAATCAGCCACGTGATCATTGCATAATCAATTACGTGATCAGTGCATGATCAGTCACGTGACCAGTACATGGAAGCTACGTGAATATTGCATGATCAGCCACGTGATCAGTGCCTGATAGCCATGTGATCAGTGCATGATCAGTCAAGTGACCAGTACATGGTAGCAACGTGATCATTGCAAGATTACCCACGTGATCAGTGCATGATAGCCACGTGATCAGTGCATGATAGCCACGTGATCAGTGCATGATCAGTCACGTGATACGTGTGGGATCAGCCACGTGATCAGTGCATGATATCCACGTGATCAGTGCAGGGTAGCCACGTGATCATTGCATGATAGCCACGTGATCAGTGCATTATCAGCCAGGTGAACAGTGCATGATAGCCACGTAATCACTTCATGATTAGTCACGTGATCTGTGCATGACCAGGCAGGTGATCTGTGTATGTTCAGCCACGTGAACAGTGCATGATAGCCACGTGATCAGTGCATGGTCAGTCATCTGATGGGTGTATGATCAGTCACGTGACCGGTACATGGTAGCTACATGATCATTGCATGATCAGCCACGTTGGTAGTGCATGATAGCCACGTGATCAGTGCATTATCAGTCACGAAATCAGTTCATGATCAGTCATGTGACCAGTACATGGTAGCTACGTGATCATTGCATGATCAGCTACGTGAGCAGTGCGTTATAGCCACGTGATGAGTGCATGTTCAGCCACGTGATCAGTGCATGATCAGTCACGTGATCAGTGCATGATCAGCCACGTGATCAGTGCATGACCAGGCATGTGATCAGTATATGATCAGTCACGTGAACAGTGCATGATCATTTACGTGATCTGTGCATGATGAATCACGTGACCATTATATGGTAGCTACCTGAAAATTGCATGACCAGACACGTGAGCAGTGCATGATCAGCCACATGATCAGTGCATGATCAATTACGTGATCAGTGCATGATCATCCACGTGATCAGTGCATGTGGAGTCATGTAATCAATGCATGATAGCACCTTGATCAGTGCACGATCAGTCCCGAGATGAGTGTATGATCAGCCAAGTGATCAGTGCAAGATAGCTACGTGATCAGTGCATGATCAGTCATATGATCAGTGCATGATCAGCCACGTCATCAGTGCATGATAGCCACGTGATCAGTGCATACTATTACGTGATCAGTGCATGCGCAATCACGTGATCAGTGCATGAGAGGCACGTGATCAGTGCATGATCAGTCACGTGATAGGTGTGTGATCAGCCATGTGAACAATGCATGCTGAGTCACGTGATCAGGGCCTGCTGAGCTGCGTGATTACTGTCTGCTCATCTGCTTGACAATTGCCAGCTGAGCTGCACGATTCCTGCCTGCCATCTCCTTGACAATTGCCACCTGTGCTGAGTAATTCCTTCCTGCTCATCTATTTGATTATTTACAGCTGAGCAGCATGATTTCTCAGAGCTGAGTTCCATGATTATAGCCTGCTGACTGTTTCCTGCCTACTCAGCTCTATGTTCTTTGCCTCCAGAGGCACATGATCAGTGTGTGACACCAAACATGATCAGCACATGATCAGTCACATGATCAATGCATGATAAGCCAGGTGATCAGTGCATGATCAATTACGTGATCAGTGCATGATCAGTCATGTGACCAGTACATGGTAGCTGCGTGATCATTCCATGATCAGCCACGTGAGCAGTGCATGATAGCCACGTGATCAGTGCATGATCAGTCACGTGACCAGTGCATGGTAGCTACGTATCATTGCATGATCAGCCACATGATCTGTGCATGATAGCCACGTGATCAGTGCGTGATCAGTCACGTGATACCTGTGTGATCAGCCACGTGATCACTGCATGATACCCACGTGATCAGTGCAGGATAGCCACGTGATCACTTCATGATTAGTCACGTGATCTGTACATGATCAATCACATGATACGTGTGTGATCAGCCACCGGATCAGTGCGTGATGAGCCACGTGATCAGTGCAGGATCAATTACGTGATCAGTGCATGATCAGTCACGAGACCAGTACATGGTTGCTACGTGATCGTTGCATGATCAGCCACGTGAGCAGAGCATGATAGCCACGTGATCAGTGCATTATCAGTCAGGTGATCAGTACACGATCAGTCACGTGAACAGTGCATGATCATTTACGTGATCTGTGCATGATCAGTCACGTGACCAGTACATGGTAGCTACGTGATCATTGCATGATCAGCCACGTTATCAGTGCATGATAGCCACGTGATCAGTGCATGATAGCCACGTGATCAGTGCATCATATCCACGTGATCAGTGCATGATAGCCACGTGATCAGTGCATGAGAGCCACGTGATCAATGCATGATCAGTCACGTGATACATGTGTGATCAGCCACGTGATCAGTGCAGGATCAATTACGTGATCAGTGCATGATCCGTTACGTGACCAGTACATGGTTGCTCGTGATCATTGCATGATCAGCCACGTGAGCAGAGCATGATAGCCACGTGATCAGTGCATGATCAGTCACGTGATCAGTACATGATCAGCCACATGAACAGTGCATGCTCAGTCACGTGATCAGGGCCTGCTGAGCTGCGTGATTACCTTCTGCTCATCTGCTTGACCATTGCCAGCTGAGCTGCACGATTCCTGCCTGTCATCTGCTTGACAATTGCCAGCTGTGCTACGTAATTCCTGCCTGCTCAGCTGCTTGATTATTGCCAGCTGAGCAGCATGATTCCTCACAGCTGAGTTCCATGATTATTGCCTGCTGACTATTTGATTCGTGCCTACTCAGCTCTTTGTTTATTACCTCCAGAGGCACATGATCAGTGTATGACACCAAACATGATCAGCGCATGATCACCACCATTAAGTCACGTGATCACTACATGATAGTCATGTGATCAGTCCATGCTCAGTCTCGGTATCAGTGCATGATCAGTCACGTGATCAGTGCATGATAGCCACATGATCATTGCATGATAGCCACGTGATCAGTGCATGATCAGCCAGGAGATCAGTACATGATGGCTACGTGATCAGTTCATGATTAGTCACGTGATTTGTGCATGACCAGGCAGGTGATCAGTGTATGATCAGCCACGTGAACAGTGCATGATAGCCACGTGATCAGCGCTTGATCAGTCACCTGATGGGTGTATGATCAGTCACGTGACCGGTACATGGTAGCTACATGATCATTGCATGATCAGCCACGTGAGTAGTGCATGATAGCCACGTGATCAGTGCATGATCAGTCAATTGATCAGTGCATGATCAAAACCAGTACATGGTAGCTGCGTGATCATTGCATGATCAGCCACGTGAGCAGTGCATGATAGCCACGTCGTCATTGCATGATAGCCACGTGATCAGTGCATGATCAGCCAGGTGATCAGTGCATGATAGCTATGTGATCAGTTCATGATTTGTCACGTGATCTGTGCATGACCAGGCAGGTGATGAGTGTATGATCAGCCACGTGAACAGTGCATGATAGCCACGTGATCAGTGCATGATCCGTCACCTGAAGGGTGTATGATCAGTCACCTTACCGGTACATGGTAGCTACATGATCATTGCATTACCAGCCACGTGAGTAGTGCATGATAGCCACGTGATCAGTGCATGATCAGTAACGTGTTCAGTGCATGATCAGTCATGTAATCTGTGAATGACCAGGCACGTGATCAGTGTATGACCAGCCAAGGGATCAGTGCATGATAGCCACGTGATCAGTGCATGATCAGTCACGTGATCAGTGTATGATCTGCCACGTGATCAGTGCATGATCAGCCACATGATCAGTGCATGATCAATTACGTGATCAGTGCATGATCAGTCACGTGACCAGTACATTGTAGTTAGGTGATCATTGCATGATCAGCCACGTGAGCCGTGCATGATAGCCACGAGGTCAGTGCATGATCAGTCACGTGATCAGTGCATGATCACTCACGTGAACAGTGCATGATCAGCCACATGATCAGTGCATGATCACTTACGTGACCAGTACATGGTAGCTACGTGATCATTGCATGATCAGCCGCGTCAGCAGTGCATGATAGCCACGTGATCAGTGCATGATCATTTTCAGGACAGAGTATGATCAGCCACTTGATCAGTGCATGATAGCCATGTGATCAGTGCATGATCAGTCACGTGATCAGTGTATGATCATCCACGTGATCAGTGCATGATGAGCCACGTGATCAGTGCATGATCAGCCACGTGAGCAGTGCATGATAGCCACGTGATCAGTGCATGATCAGTCACGTGATCAGTGTATGATCATCCACGTGATCAGTGCATGATGAGCCACGTGATCAGTGCATGATCAGCCAAGTGATCAGTGCGTCATGAGCCACGTGATCAGTGCAGGAATAATTACGTGATCAGTGCATGATCAGTCACATGACGAGTACATGGTAGCTACGTGATCGTTGCATGATCAGCCACGTGATCAGTGCATGATAGTCACGTGATCAGGGCATGATCAGTCATGTGATACGTGTGTGATCAGCCACGTGATCAGTGCATGATATCAGTGCATGATAGCCACGTGATCAGTGCATCATATCCACGTGATCAGTGCATGATAGCCACGTGATCAGTGCATGAGAGCCACGTGATCAATGCATGATCAGTCACGTGATACATGTGTGATCAGCCACGTGATCAGTGCAGGATCAATTACGTGATCAGTGCATGATCCGTTACGTGACCAGTACATGGTTGCTCGTGATCATTGCATGATCAGCCACGTGAGCAGAGCATGATAGCCACGTGATCAGTGCATGATCAGTCACGTGATCAGTACATGATCAGCCACATGAACAGTGCATGCTCAGTCACGTGATCAGGGCCTGCTGAGCTGCGTGATTACCTTCTGCTCATCTGCTTGACCATTGCCAGCTGAGCTGCACGATTCCTGCCTGTCATCTGCTTGACAATTGCCAGCTGTGCTACGTAATTCCTGCCTGCTCAGCTGCTTGATTATTGCCAGCTGAGCAGCATGATTCCTCACAGCTGAGTTCCATGATTATTGCCTGCTGACTATTTGATTCGTGCCTACTCAGCTCTTTGTTTATTACCTCCAGAGGCACATGATCAGTGTATGACACCAAACATGATCAGCGCATGATCACCACCATTAAGTCACGTGATCACTACATGATAGTCATGTGATCAGTCCATGCTCAGTCTCGGTATCAGTGCATGATCAGTCACGTGATCAGTGCATGATAGCCACATGATCATTGCATGATAGCCACGTGATCAGTGCATGATCAGCCAGGAGATCAGTACCTGATGGCTACGTGATCAGTTCATGATTAGTCACGTGATTTGTGCATGACCATGCAGGTGATCAGTGTATGATCAGCCACGTGAACAGTGCATGATAGCCACGTGATCAGCGCTTGATCAGTCACCTGATGGGTGTATGATCAGTCACGTGACCGGTACATGGTAGCTACATGATCATTGCATGATCAGCCACGTGAGTAGTGCATGATAGCCACGTGATCAGTGCATGATCAGTCAATTGATCAGTGCATGATCAAAACCAGTACATGGTAGCTGCGTGATCATTGCATGATCAGCCACGTGAGCAGTGCATGATAGCCACGTCGTCATTGCATGATAGCCACGTGATCAGTGCATGATCAGCCAGGTGATCAGTGCATGATAGCTATGTGATCAGTTCATGATTTGTCACGTGATCTGTGCATGACCAGGCAGGTGATGAGTGTATGATCAGCCACGTGAACAGTGCATGATAGCCACGTGATCAGTGCATGATCCGTCACCTGAAGGGTGTATGATCAGTCACCTTACCGGTACATGGTAGCTACATGATCATTGCATTACCAGCCACGTGAGTAGTGCATGATAGCCACGTGATCAGTGCATGATCAGTAACGTGTTCAGTGCATGATCAGTCATGTAATCTGTGAATGACCAGGCACGTGATCAGTGTATGACCAGCCAAGGGATCAGTGCATGATAGCCACGTGATCAGTGCATGATCAGTCACGTGATCAGTGTATGATCTGCCACGTGATCAGTGCATGATCAGCCACATGATCAGTGCATGATCAATTACGTGATCAGTGCATGATCAGTCACGTGACCAGTACATTGTAGCTAGGTGATCATTGCATGATCAGCCACGTGAGCCGTGCATGATAGCCACGAGGTCAGTGCATGATCAGTCACGTGATCAGTGCATGATCACTCACGTGAACAGTGCATGATCAGCCACATGATCAGTGCATGATCACTCACGTGACCAGTACATGGTAGCTACGTGATCATTGCATGATCAGCCGCGTCAGCAGTGCATGATAGCCACGTGATCAGTGCATGATCATTTTCGGGACAGAGTATGATCAGCCACTTGATCAGTGCATGATAGCCATGTGATCACTGCATGATCTGTCACATGATCACTGTATGATCATCCACGTGATCAGTGCATGGGCAGTCATGTGATCAGTGCATGATATAGACGTGATCAGTGCATGATCAATCTCGTGATCAGTGTATGATCAACCACGTGATCAGTGCACGATAGCCAGTTAATGAGTGCATGATAGCCAGATGATCAGTGCATTATCAGTCACGTGATCAGTGTATGATAAGCCAAGTAATCAGTGCATGATAGCCAACTGATCAGTGGATGATCAGTCACGTGATCAGTGCATGGTCAGTCACGTGATAATTGCATGATCAGCCACGTGATCAGTGCATGATCAATTACGCGATCAGTGCATGATCAGTTACGTGAGTAGTGTATGATCAGCCACGTGATCAGTGCATGGTCAGACACGTGAACAGTGTATGATCAGCCACGTGATCAGTGCATGATATCCAAGTGATCAGTGTATGAGCAATCACGTGATCAGTGTATGATCAGCCAGGTGAACAGTGCATGCTCAGTCACGTGATCAGGGCCTGCTGAGCTGCGTGATTACTGTCTGCTCATCTGCTTGACAATTGCCAGCTGAGCTGCATGATTCCTGCCTGTCATCTGCTTGACAATTGCCAGCTGTGCTGCGTAATTCCTGCCTGCTCAGCTGCTTGATTATTGCCAGCTGAGCAGCATGATTCCTCACAGCTGAGTTCCATGATTATTGCCTGCTGAGTGTTTGATTCGTGCCTACTCAGCTCTTTGTTTATTGCCTCCAGAGGCACATGATCAGTGTATGATAGCAAACATGAGCAGCGCATGATCAGTCACATGATCAGAGCCATTAAGTCACGTGATCACTACATGATAGTTATGTGATCAGTCCATGCTCAGTCACGGTATCAGTGCATGATCAGCCACGTGATCAGTGCATGATCAGCCAGGTGATCAGTTCATGATAGCTATGTGATCATGATTTGTCACGTGATGTGTGCATGACCAGGCAGGTGATCAGTGTATGATCAGCCACGTGATCAGTGCATGATCCGTCACCTGATGGGTGTATGATCAGTCACCTGACCGGTACATGGTAGCTACATGATCATTGCATGATCAGCCACGTGAGTAGTGCATGATAGCCACGTGATCAGTGCATGATCAGTCACGTGTTCAGGGCCTGATCAGTCATGTAATTTGTGCATGACCAGGCACGTGATCAGTGTATGACCAGCCAAGGGATAAGTGCATGATAGCCACGTGATCAGTGCATGATCAGTCACGTGATCAGTGCATGATCAGTCACGTGATCAGTGGATGATCAGCCACGTGATCACTGCATGATCAGCCACATGATCAGTGCATGATCAATTACGTGATCAGTGCATTATCACTCACGTGACCAGTACATGGTAGCCACGTGATCATTGCATGATCAGCCACATGAGCCGTGCATGATAGCCACGAGATCAGTGCATGATCAGTCACGTGATCAGTGCATGATCACTCACGTGAACAGTGCATGATAAGTCACCTGATCAGTGCATGATCAATTACGTGATCAGTGCATTATCACTCACGTGACCAGTACATGGTAGCTACGTGATCATTGCATGAACAGCCGCGTGAGCAGTGCATGATAGCCACGTGATTAGTGCATGATCTGTCACATGATCAGTGTATGATCATCCGGGTGATCAGTGCATGGGCAGTCATGTGATCAGTGCATGATATAGACGTGATCAGTGCATGATCAGTCTCGTGATCAGTGTATGATCAACCACGTGATCAGTGCACGATAGCCAGGTAATGAGTGCATGATAGCCAGATGATCAGTGCATTATCAGTCACGTGATCAGTGCATGGTCAGTCACGTGATCATTGCATGATCAGTCACGTGATACGTCTGTGATAAGCCACGTGATCAGTGCATGATATCCACGTGATCAGTGCAGGATAGCCACGTGATCACTTCAAGATTAGTCACGTGATCTGTACATGATCAGTCATGTGACTAGTACATCATCGCTGCGTGATCATTGCATGATCAGCCACGTGAGCAGTGCATGAGAGCCACGTGATCAATGCATGATATCCACGTGATCAGTGCACAATCAGCCACGTGATCATTGCATAATCAATTACGTGATCAGTGCATGATCAGTCACGTGACCAGTACATGGAAGCTACGTGAATATTGCATGATCAGCCACGTGATCAGTGCCTGATAGCCATGTGATCAGTGCATGATCAGTCAAGTGACCAGTACATGGTAGCAACGTGATCATTGCATGATTACCCACGTGATCAGTGCATGATAGCCACGTGATCAGTGCATGATAGCCACGTGATCAGTGCATGATCAGTCACGTGATACGTGTGGGATCAGCCACGTGATCAGTGCATGATATCCACGTGATCAGTGCAGGGTAGCCACGTGATCATTGCATGATAGCCACGTGATCAGTGCATTATCAGCCAGGTGAACAGTGCATGATAGCCACGTAATCACTTCATGATTAGTCACGTGATCTGTGCATGACCAGGCAGGTGATCTGTGTATGTTCAGCCACGTGAACAGTGCATGATAGCCACGTGATCAGTGCATGGTCAGTCATCTGATGGGTGTATGATCAGTCACGTGACCGGTACATGGTAGCTACATGATCATTGCATGATCAGCCACGTGGGTAGTGCATGATAGCCACGTGATCAGTGCATTATCAGTCACGAAATCAGTTCATGATCAGTCATGTGACCAGTACATGGTAGCTACGTGATCATTGCATGATCAGCTACGTGAGCAGTGCGTTATAGCCACGTGATGAGTGCATGTTCAGCCACGTGATCAGTGCATGATCAGTCACGTGATCAGTGCATGATCAGCCACGTGATCAGTGCATGACCAGGCATGTGATCAGTATATGATCAGTCACGTGAACAGTGCATGATCATTTACGTGATCTGTGCATGATGAATCACGTGACCATTATATGGTAGCTACCTGAAAATTGCATGACCAGACACGTGAGCAGTGCATGATCAGCCACATGATCAGTGCATGATCAATTACGTGATCAGTGCATGATCATCCACGTGATCAGTGCATGTGGAGTCATGTAATCAATGCATGATAGCACCTTGATCAGTGCACGATCAGTCCCGAGATGAGTGTATGATCAGCCAAGTGATCAGTGCAAGATAGCTACGTGATCAGTGCATGATCAGTCATATGATCAGTGCATGATCAGCCACGTCATCAGTGCATGATAGCCACGTGATCAGTGCATACTATTACGTGATCAGTGCATGCGCAATCACGTGATCAGTGCATGAGAGGCACGTGATCAGTGCATGATCAGTCACGTGATAGGTGTGTGATCAGCCATGTGAACAATGCATGCTGAGTCACGTGATCAGGGCCTGCTGAGCTGCGTGATTACTGTCTGCTCATCTGCTTGACAATTGCCAGCTGAGCTGCACGATTCCTGCCTGCCATCTCCTTGACAATTGCCACCTGTGCTGAGTAATTCCTTCCTGCTCATCTATTTGATTATTTACAGCTGAGCAGCATGATTTCTCAGAGCTGAGTTCCATGATTATAGCCTGCTGACTGTTTCCTGCCTACTCAGCTCTATGTTCTTTGCCTCCAGAGGCACATGATCAGTGTGTGACACCAAACATGATCAGCACATGATCAGTCACATGATCAATGCATGATAAGCCAGGTGATCAGTGCATGATCAATTACGTGATCAGTGCATGATCAGTCATGTGACCAGTACATGGTAGCTGCGTGATCATTCCATGATCAGCCACGTGAGCAGTGCATGATAGCCACGTGATCAGTGCATGATCAGTCACGTGACCAGTGCATGGTAGCTACGTATCATTGCATGATCAGCCACATGATCTGTGCATGATAGCCACGTGATCAGTGCGTGATCAGTCACGTGATACCTGTGTGATCAGCCACGTGATCACTGCATGATACCCACGTGATCAGTGCAGGATAGCCACGTGATCACTTCATGATTAGTCACGTGATCTGTACATGATCAATCACATGATACGTGTGTGATCAGCCACCGGATCAGTGCGTGATGAGCCACGTGATCAGTGCAGGATCAATTACGTGATCAGTGCATGATCAGTCACGAGACCAGTACATGGTTGCTACGTGATCGTTGCATGATCAGCCACGTGAGCAGAGCATGATAGCCACGTGATCAGTGCATTATCAGTCAGGTGATCAGTACACGATCAGTCACGTGAACAGTGCATGATCATTTACGTGATCTGTGCATGATCAGTCACGTGACCAGTACATGGTAGCTACGTGATCATTGCATGATCAGCCACGTTATCAGTGCATGATAGCCACGTGATCAGTGCATGATAGTCACGTGATCAGGGCATGATCAGTCATGTGATACGTGTGTGATCAGCCACGTGATCAGTGCATGATATCAGTGCATGATAGCCACGTGATCAGTGCATCATATCCACGTGATCAGTGTTGATAGCCACGTGATCAGTGAATGAGAGCCACGTGATCAGTGCATGATCAGTCACGTGATACATGTGTGATCAGCCACGTGATCAGTGCATGATGAGCCACGTGATCTGTGCAGGATCAATTACGTGATCAGTGCGTGATCAGTCACCTGATGCGTGTATAATCAGTCACGTGACCGGTACATGGTAGCTACATGATCAATACATGATCAGCCACGTGATCAGTGCATGAGGGCCACTTGATAAGTGCATGATCAGTCACGTGCTCAGTGCATGATCATCCACGTGATCAGTGCATGTGCAGTCATGTAATCAATGCATGTTAGCACCTTGATCAGTGCACGATCAGTCCCGTGATGAGTGCATGATCAGCCAAGTGATCAGTGCAAGATAGCTACGTGATCAGTGCATGATCAGTCACATGATCAGTGTATGATCAGCCAAGTAATCAGTGCATGATAGCCAACTGATCAGTGGATGATCAGTCATGTGATCAGTGCATGATCAGCCACGTCATCAGTGCATGATAGCCACGTGATCAGTGCATACTATTACGTGATCAGTGCATGCGCAATCACGTGATCAGTTCATGAGAGCCACGTGATCAGTGCATGATCAGTCACGTGATAGGTGTGTGATCAGCCATGTGAACAGTGCATGCTCAGTCACGTAATCAGGGCCTGCTGAGCTGCGTGATTACTGTCTGCTCATCTGCTTGACAATTGCCAGCTGAGCTGCACGATTCCTGCCTGCCATCTCCTTGACAATTGCCACCTGTGCTGAGTAATTCCTTCCTGCTCATCTATTTGATTATTTCCAGCTGAGCAGCATGATTTCTCAGAGCTGAGTTCCATGATTATAGCCTGCTGACTGTTTCCGGCCTACTCAGCTCTATGTTCTTTGCCTCCAGAGGCACATGATCAGTGTGTGACACCAAACATGATCAGCACATGATCAGTCACATGATCAATGCATGATAAGCCAGGTGATCAGTGCATGATCAATTACGTGATCAGTGCATGATCAGTTATGTGACCAGTACATGGTAGCTGCGTGATCATTCCATGATCAGCCACGTGAGCAGTGCATGATAGCCACGCGATCAGTGCATGATCAGTCACGTGATACGTGTGTGATCAGCCACGTGATCACTGCATGATACCCACGTGATCAGTGCAGGATAGCCACGTGATCACTTCATGATTAGTCACGTGATCTGTACATGATCAGTCACATGATACGTTTGTGATCAGCCACTGGATCAGTGCGTGATGAGCCAAGTGATCAGTGCAGGATCAATTACGTGATCAGTGCATGATCAGTCACGAGACCAGTACATGGTTGCTACGTGATCATTGCATGATCAGCCACGTGAGCAGAGCATGATAGCCAGGTGATCAGTGCATGATCAGTCACGTGATCACTACATGATCCGTCACGTGAACAGTGCATGATCATTTACGTGATCTGTGCATGATCAGTCACGTGACCAGTATATGGTAGCTTCGTGATCATTCCATGACGAACCACGTGAGCAGTTCATGATAGCCACGTGATGTGTGCATGATGAGTTACGTGAGAAGAGTATGATCAGCCACGTGATCAGTGCATGAGTGCCACGTGATCAGTGCATGATATGTCACGTGACAGGTGTGTGACCAGCCATGTGAACAGTGCATGTTCAGCCACGTGATCAGGGCATGATAGCCACGTGATCAGTGCATGATCAGTTACGTGAGCAGTGTATGATCAGCCACGTGATCACTGTATGGTCAGACACGTGAACAGTGTATGATCAGCCACGTGATCAGTGCATGATAGCCACGTGATCAGTCCATGATCAATCACGTGATCATTGTATGATCAGCCACGTGAACAGTGCATGCTCAGTCACGTGATCAGGGCCTGCTGAGCTGCGTGATTCCTGTCTGCTCATCTGCTTGACCATTGCCAGCTGAGCTGCACGATTCCTGCCTGTCATCTGCTTGACAATTGCCAGCTGTGCTTCGTAATTCCTGCCTGCTCAGCAGCTTGATTATTGCCAGCTGAGCAGCATGATTCCTCACAGCTGAGTTCCACGATTATTGCCTGCTGACTGTTTGATTCGTGCCTACTCAGCTCTTTGTTTATTGCCTCCAGAGGCACATGATCCGTGTATGATAGCAAACATGATCAGCGCATGATCATCACATGATCAGCGCCATTAAGTCACGTGATCACTACATGATAGTCATGTGATCAGTCCATGCTCAGTCACGGTATCAGTGCATGATTGCCAGATGATCAGTGCATTATCAGTCACGGTATCAGTGCATGATCAGCCAGGTGATCAGTTCATGATAGCTATGTGATCATGATTTGTCACGTGATCTGTGCATGACCAGGCAGGTGATCAGTGTATGATCAGCCACGTGATTAGTGCATGATCCGTCACCTGATGGGTGTATGATCAGTCACCTGACCGGTACATGGTAGCTACATGATCATTGCATGATCAGCCACGTGAGCCGTGCATGTTAGCCACGAGGTCAGTGCATGATCAGTCACGTGATCAGTGCATGATCACTCACGTGAACAGTGCATGATCAGCCACATGATCAGTGCATGATCAATTACGTGATCAGTGCATGATCACTCACGTGACCAGTACATGGTAGCTACGTGATCACTGCATGAACAGCCACGTGAGCAGTGCATGATAACCACGTGATCAGTGCATGATCATTTTCGGGACAGAGTATGATCAGCCACTTGTTCAGTGCATGATAGCCATGTGATCACTGCATGATCTGTCACATGATCACTGTATGATCATCCACGTGATCAGTGCATGGGCAGTCATGTGATCAGTGCATGATATAGACGTGATCAGTGCATGATCAGTCTCGTGATCAGTGTATGATCAACCACGTGATCAGTGCATGATAGCCAGGTAATGAGTGCATGATAGCCAGATGATCAGTGCATTATCAGTCACGTGATCAGTGTATGATCAGCCAAGTGATCAGTGGATGATCAGTCACGTGATCAGTGCATGGTCAGTCACGTGATAATTGCATGATCAGCCACGTGATCAGTGCATGATCAATTACGTGATCAGTGCATGATCAGTTACGTGAGCAGTGTATGATCAGCCACGTGATCAGTGCATTGTCAGACACGTGAACAGTGTATGATCAGCCACGTGATCAGTGCATGATATCCAAGTGATCAGTGTATGAGCAATCACGTGATCAGTGTATGATCAGCCAGGTGAACAGTGCATGCTCAGTCACGTGATCAGGGCCTGCTGAGCTGCGTGATTCCTGTCTGCTCATCTGCTTGACAATTGCCAGCTGAGCTGCATGATTCCTGCCTGTCATCTGCTTGACAATTGCCAGCTGTGCTGTGTAATTCCTGCCTGCTCAGCTGCTTGATTATTGCCAGCTGAGCAGCATGATTCCTCACAGCTGAGTTCCATGATTATTGCCTGCTGACTGTTTGATTCGTGCCTACTCAGCTCTTTGTTTATTGCCTCCAGAGGCACATGATCAGTGTATGATAGCAAACATGATCAGCGCATGATCAGTCACATGATCAGCGCCATTAAGTCACGTGATCACTACATGATAGTCATGTGATCAGTCCATGCTCAGTCACGGTATCAGTGCATGATCAGCCACGTGATCATTGAATGGTAGCCACGTGAGCCTTGCATGATAGCCACGTGATCAGTGCATGATCAGCCAGGTGATCAGTACATGATAGCTACATAATCAGTTCATGATTAGTCACCTGATCTGTGCATGACGAGGCAGGTGTTCAGTGTATGATCATCCACGTGAACAGTGCATGATCAGCCACGTCATCAGTGCAGGATAGCCACGTGATCAGTGCATATAATTACATGATCAGTGCATTCGCAATCAGATGATCAGTGCATGAGGGCCACGTGATCAGTGCATGATCAGTCACGTGAGCAGTGTATGATCAGCCACGTGATCAGTGCATGATATCCAAGTGATCAGTGTATGAACAATCACATGATCAGTGTATGATCAGCCACGTGAAAAGTACATACTCAGTCACGTGATCAGGGCCTGCTGAGCTGCGTGATTACTGTCTGCTCATCTGCTTGACAATTGCCAGCTGAGCTGCATGATTCCTGCCTGTCATCTGCTTGACAATTTCCAGCTGTGCTTGGTAATTCCTGCCTGCTCAGCTGCTTGATTATTGCCAGCTGAGCAGCATGACTCCTCACAGATGAGTTCCATGATTATTGCCTGCTGACTGTTTGATTCGTGCCTACTCAGCTCTGTTTATTGCTTCCAGAGGCACATGATCAGTGTATGATAGCAAACATGATCAGTGCATGATCAGTCACATGATCAGCGCCATTAAGTCACGTGATCACTACATGATAGTCATGTGATCAGTCCATGCTCAGTCACGGTATCAGTGCATGATCAGCCACGTGATCAGTGCATGATAGCCACGTGATCATTGCATGATAGCCACGTGATCAGTGCATGATCAGCCAGGTGATCAGTGCATGATAGCTACGTGATCAGTTCATGATTAGTCACGTGATCTGTGCATGACCACGCAGGTGATCAGTGTATGATCAGCCACGTGAACAGTGCATGATAGCCACGTGATCAGTGCATGATCAGTCACGTGATCAGTGCATGATCAGCCACGTGAACAGTGCATGATAGCCACGTGATCAGTGCATGATCAGTCACGTGATCAGTGCATGATCAGTCACGTGATCAGTGCATGATCAGCCACATGATCTGTGCATGATAGCCACGTGATCAGTGCGTGATCAGTCACGTGATACGTGTGTGATCAGCCACGTGATCACTGCATGATACCCACGTGATCAGTGCAGGATAGCCACGTGATCACTTCATGATTAGTCACGTGATCTGTACATGATCAATCACATGATACGTGTGTGATCAGCCACCGGATCAGTGCGTGATGAGCCACGTGATCAGTGCAGGATCAATTACGTGATCAGTGCATGATCAGTCACGAGACCAGTACATGGTTGCTACGTGATCGTTGCATGATCAGCCACGTGAGCAGAGCATGATAGCCACGTGATCAGTGCATTATCAGTCAGGTGATCAGTACACGATCAGTCACGTGAACAGTGCATGATCATTTACGTGATCTGTGCATGATCAGTCACGTGACCAGTACATGGTAGCTACGTGATCATTGCATGATCAGCCACGTGATCAGTGCATGATAGCCACGTGATCAGTGCATGATAGTCATGTGATCAGGGCATGATCAGTCATGTGATACGTGTGTGATCAGCCACGTGATCAGTGCATGATATCAGTGCATGATAGCCACGTGATCAGTGCATCATATCCACGTGATCAGTGCATGATAGCCACGTGATCAGTGAATGAGAGCCACGTGATCAGTGCATGATCAGTCACGTGATACATGTGTGATCAGCCACGTGATCAGTGCATGATGAGCCACGTGATCTGTGCAGGATCAATTACGTGATCAGTGCATGATCCGTCACGTGACCAGTACATGGTTGCTACGTGATCACTGCATGATCAGCCCCGTGAGCAGAACATGATAGCCACGTGATCAGTGCATGATCAGTCACGTGATCAGTACATGATCAGCCACATGAACAGTGCATGCTCAGTCACGTGATCAGGGCTTCCTGAGCTGCGTGATTACTGTGTGCTCATCTGCTTGTCGATTGCCAGCTGAGCTGCATGATTCCTGCCTGTCATCTGCTTGACAATTGCCAGCTGCGCTGCGTAATTCCTGCCTGCTCAGCTGCTTGATTATTGCCAGCTGAGCAGCATGATTCCTCACAGCTGAGTTCCATGATTTTTGCCTGCTGACTGTTTTATTTGTGCCTACTCAGCTCTTTGATTATTGTCTCCAGAGGCACATGATCAGTGTATGATAGCAAACATGATCAGCGCATGATCAGTCACATGATCAGCGCCATTAAGTCACGTGATCACTACATGATAGTCATGTGATCAGTCCATGCTCAGTCACGGTATCAGTGCATGATCAGCCACGTCATCAGTGCAGGATATCCACGTGATCAGTGCATATAATTACATGATCAGTGCATTCGCAATCAGATGATCAGTGCATGAGAGCCACGTGATCAGTGCATGATCAGTCACGTGAGCAGTGTATGATCAGCCACGTGATCAGTGCATGATATCCAAGTGATCAGTGTATGAACAATCACATGATCAGTGTATGATCAGCCACGTGAAAAGTGCATGCTCAGTCACGTGATCAGGGCCTGCTGAGCTGCGTGATTACTGTCTACTCATCTGCTTGACAATAGCCAGCTGAGCTGCGTGATTCCTGCCTGTCATCTGCTTGACAATTTCCAGCTGTGCTTGGTAATTCCTGCCTGCTCAGCTGCTTGATTATTGCCAGCTGAGCAGCATGATTCCTCACAGCTGAGTTCCATGATTATTGCCTGCTGACTGTTTGATTCGTGCCTACTCAGCTCTGTTTATTGCTTCCAGAGGCACATGATCAGTGTATGATAGCAAACATGATCAGTGCTTGATCAGTCACATGATCAGCGCCATTAAGTCACGTGATCACTACATGATAGTCATGTGATCAGTCCATGCTCAGTCACGGTATCAGTGCATGATCAGCCACGTGATCAGTGCATGATAGCCACGTGATCATTGCATGATAGCCACGTGATCAGTGCATGATCAGCCAGGTGATCAGTGCATGATAGCTACGTGATCAGTTCATGATTAGTCACGTGATCTGTGCATGACCAGGCAGGTGATCAGTGTATGATCAGCCACGTGAACAGTGCATGATAGCCACGTGATCAGTGCATGATCAGTCACGTGATCAGTGCATGATCAGCCACGTGATCCGTGCATGATAGCCACACGATCAGTGCATGATCAATTACGTGAACGGTGCATGATCAGTCATGTGTCCAGTACATGGTAGCTGCGTGATCATTGCATGATAAGCCACGTGAGCAGTGCATGAGAGCCACGTGATCAGTGCATGATATCCACGTGATCAGTGCACAATCAGCCACGTGATCATTGCATAATCAATTACGTGATCAGTGCATGATCAGTCACGTGACCAGTACATGGAAGCTACGTGAATATTGCATGATCAGCCACGTGATCAGTGCATGATAGCCATGTGATCAGTGCATGATCAGTCAAGTGACCAGTACATGGTAGCAACGTGATCATTGCATGATTACCCACGTGATCAGTGCATGATAGCCACGTGATCAGTGCATGATAGCCACGTGATCAGTGCAAGATCAGTCACGTGATACGTGTGGGCTCAGCCACGTGATCAGTGCATGATATCCACGTGATCAGTGCAGGGTAGCCACGTGATCATTGCATGATAGCCACGTGATCAGTGCATTATCAGCCAGGTGAACAGTGCATGATAGCCACGTGATCACTTCATGATTAGTCACGTGATCTGTGCATGACCAGGCAGGTGATCTGTGTATGTTCAGCCACGTGAACAGTGCATGATAGCCACGTGATCAGTGCATGGTCAGTCATCTGATGGGTGTATGATCAGTCACGTGACCGGTACATGGTAGCTACATGATCATTGCATGATCAGCCACGTGGGTAGTGCATGATAGCCACGTGATCAGTGCATTATCAGTCACGAAATCAGTTCATGATCAGTCATGTGACCAGTACATGGTAGCTACGTGATCATTGCATGATCAGCTACGTGAGCAGTGCGATATAGCCACGTGATGAGTGCATGTTCAGCCACGTGATCAGTGCATGATCAGTCACGTGATCAGTGCATGATCAGCCACGTGATCAGTGCATGACCAGGCATGTGATCAGTATATGATCAGTCACGTGAACAGTGCATGATCATTTACGTGATCTGTGCATGATGAATCACGTGACCATTATATGGTAGCTACCTGAAAATTGCATGACCAGACACGTGAGCAGTGCATGATCAGCCACATGATCAGTGCATGATCAATTACGTGATCAGTGCATGATCATCCACGTGATCAGTGCATGTGGAGTCATGTAATCAATGAATGATAGCACCTTGATCAGTGCACGATCAGTCCCGAGATGAGTGTATGATCAGCCAAGTGATCAGTGCAAGATAGCTACGTGATCAGTGCATGATCAGTCATATGATCAGTGCATGATCAGCCACGTCATCAGTGCATGATAGCCACGTGATCAGTGCATACTATTACGTGATCAGTGCATGCGCAATCACGTGATCAGTGCATGAGAGGCACGTGATCAGTGCATGATCAGTCACGTGATAGGTGTGTGATCAGCCATGTGAACAATGCATGCTGAGTCACGGGATCAGGGCCTGCTGAGCTGCGTGATTACTGTCCGCTCATCTGCTTGACAATTGCCAGCTGAGCTGCACGATTCCTGCCTGCCATCTCCTTGACAATTGCCACCTGTGCTGAGTAATTCCTTCCTGCTCATCTATTTGATTATTTCCAGCTGAGCAGCATGATTTCTCAGAGCTGAGTTCCATGATTATAGCCTGCTGACTGTTTCCTGCCTACTCAGCTCTATGTTCTTTGCCTCCAGAGGCACATGATCAGTGTGTGACACCAAACATGATCAGCACATGATCAGTCACATGATCAATGCATGATAAGCCAGGTGATCAGTGCATGATCAATTACGTGATCAGTGCATGATCAGTCATGTGACCAGTACATGGTAGCTGCGTGATCATTCCATGATCAGCCACGTGAGCAGTGCATGTTAGCCACGTGATCAGTGCATGATCAGTCACGTGACCAGTGCATGGTAGCTACGTATCATTGCATGATCAGCCACATGATCTGTGCATGATAGCCACGTGATCAGTGCGTGATCAGTCACGTGATACCTGTGTGATCAGCCACGTGATCACTGCATGATACCCACGTGATCAGTGCAGGATAGCCACGTGATCACTTCATGATTAGTCACGTGATCTGTACATGATCAATCACATGATACGTGTGTGATCAGCCACCGGATCAGTGCGTGATGAGCCACGTGATCAGTGCAGGATCAATTACGTGATCAGTGCATGATCAGTCACGAGACCAGTACATGGTTGCTACGTGATCGTTGCATGATCAGCCACGTGAGCAGAGCATGATAGCCACGTGATCAGTGCATTATCAGTCAGGTGATCAGTACACGATCAGTCACGTGAACTGTGCATGATCATTTACGTGATCTGTGCATGATCAGTCACGTGACCAGTACATGGTAGCTACGTGATCATTGCATGATCAGCCACGTGATCAGTGCATGATAGCCACGTGATCAGTGCATGATAGTCACGTGATCAGGGCATGATCAGTCATGTGATACGTGTGTGATCAGCCACGTGATCAGTGCATGATATCAGTGCATGATAGCCACGTGATCAGTGCATCATATCCACGTGATCAGTGCATGATAGCCACGTGATCAGTGAATGAGAGCCACGTGATCAGTGCATGATCAGTCACGTGATACATGTGTGATCAGCCACGTGATCAGTGCATGATGAGCCACGTGATCTGTGCAGGATCAATTACGTGATCAGTGCATGATCCGTCACGTGACCAGTACATGGTTGCTACGTGATCACTGCATGATCAGCCCCGTGAGCAGAACATGATAGCCACGTGATCAGTGCATGATCAGTCACGTGATCAGTACATGATCAGCCACATGAACAGTGCATGCTCAGTCACGTGATCAGGGCTTCCTGAGCTGCGTGATTACTGTGTGCTCATCTGCTTGTCGATTGCCAGCTGAGCTGCACGATTCCTGCCTGTCATCTGCTTGACAATTGCCAGCTGTGCTGCGTAATTCCTGCCTGCTCAGCTGCTTGATTATTGCCAGCTGAGCAGCATGATTCCTCACAGCTGAGTTCCATGATTTTTGCCTGCTGACTGTTTTATTTGTGCCTACTCAGCTCTTTGATTATTGTCTCCAGAGGCACATGATCAGTGTATGATAGCAAACATGATCGGTGCATGATCAGTCACATGATCAGCGCCATTAAGTCACGTGATCACTACATGATAGTCATGTGATCAGTCCATGCTCAGTCACGGTATCAGTGCATGATCAGCCAAGTGATCAGTGCATGATAGCCACGTGATCATTGCATGATAGCCACGTGATCAGTGCATGATCAGCCAGGTGATCAGTGCATGATAGCTACGTGATCAGTTCATGATTAGTCACGTGATCTGTGCATGACCAGGCAGGTGATGAGTGTATGATCAGCCACGTGAACAGTGCATGATAGCCACGTGATCAGCGCTTCATCAGTCACCTGATGGGTGTATGATCAGTCACGTGACCGGTACATGGTAGCTACATGATCATTGCATGAACAGCCACGTAAGTAGTGCATGATAGCCACGTGATCAGTGCATGATCAGTCACGTGTTCAGTGCATGATCAGTCATGTGACCAGTACATGGTAGCTGCGTGATGATTGCATGTTCAGCCACGTGAGCAGTGCATGATAGCCACGTCATCATTGCATGATAGCCACGTGATCAGTGCATTATCAGCCAGGTGATCAGTGCATGATAGCTATGTGATCAGTTCATGATTTGTCACGTGATCTGTGCATGACCAGGCAGGTGATGAGTGTATGATCAGCCACGTGATCAGTGCATAATCCGTCACCTGATGGGTGTATGATCAGTCAACTTACCGGTACATGGTAGCTACATGATCATTGCATTATCAGCCACGTGAGTAGTGCATGATAGCCACGTGATCAGTGCATGATCAGTCACGTGATCAGTGTATGATCAGCCAAGTAATCAGTGCATGATAGCCAACTGATCAGTGGATGATCAGTCATGTGATCAGTGCATGGTCAGTCACGTGATCATTGCATGATCAGCCACGTGATCAGTGCATGATCAATTACGTGATCAGTACATGATCAGTTACGTGAACAGTGTATGATCAGCCACGTGATCAGTGCATGATATCCAAGTGGTCAGTGTATGAGCAATCACGTGATCAGTGTATGATCAGCCAGGTGAACAGTGCATGCTCAGTCACGTGATCAGGGCCTGCTGAGCTGCGTGATTCCTGTCTGCTCATCTGCTTGACAATTGCCAGCTGAGCTGCACGATTCCTGCCTGTCATCTGCTTGACAATTGCCAGCTGTGCTGTGTAATTCCTGCCTGCTCAGCTGCTTGATTATTGCCAGCTGAGCAGCATGATTCCTCACAGCTGAGTTCCATGATTTTTGCCTGCTGACTGTTTGATTCGTGCCTACTCAGCTCTTTGTTTATTGCCTCCAGGGTCACATGATCAGTGTATGATAGCAAACATGATCAGCGCATGATCAGTCACATGATCAGCGCCATTAAGTCACGTGATCACTACATGATAGTCATGTGATCAGTCCATGCTCAGTCACGGTATCAGTGCATGATCAGCCACGTGATCAGTGCATGATAGCCACGTGATCATTGCATGATAGCCACGTGATCATGCATGATCAGCCAGGTGATCAGTACATGATAGCTACGTAATCAGTTCATGATTAGTCACCTGATCTGTGCATGACGAGGCAGGTGATCAGTGTATGATCAGCCACATGAACAGTGCATGATAGCCACGTGATCAGTGCATGATCAGTCACCTGATGGGTGTATAATCGGTCACGTGACCGGTTCATGGTAGCTACATGATCAATACATGATCAGCCACGTGATCAGTGCATGAGGGCCACTTGATAAGTGCATGATCAGTCACGTGATCAGTGCATGATCATCCACGTGATCAGTGCATGTGGAGTCATGTAATCAATGCATGATAGCACCTTGATCAGTGCACGATCAGTCCCGTGATGAGTGTATGATCAGCCAAGTGATCAGTGCAAGATAGCTACGTGATCAGTGCATGATCAGTCACATGATCAGTGTATGATCAGCCAAGTAATCAGTGCATGATAGCGAACTGATCAGTGGATGATCAGTCATGTGATCAGTTCATGATCAGCCACGTCATCAGTGCATGATAGCCACGTGATCAGTGCATGCGCAATCACGTGATCAGTGCATGAGAGCCACGTGATCAGTGCATGATCAGCCACGTGAACGGTGCATGATAGTCACGTGATCAGCGCTTCATCAGTCACCTGATGGGTGTATGATCAGTCACGTGACCGGTACATGGTAGCTACATGATCATTGCATGAACAGCCACGTAAGTAGTGTATGATAGCCACGTGATCAGTGCATGATCAGTCACGTGTTCAGTGCATGATCAGTCATGTGACCAGTACATGGTAGCTGCGTGATGATTGCATGATCAGCCACGTGAGCAGTGCATGATAGCCACGTCATCATTGCATGATAGCCACGTGATCAGTGCATTATCAGCCAGGTGATCAGTGCATGATAGCTATGTGATCAGTTCATGATTTGTCACGTGATCTGTGCATGACCAGGCAGGTGATGAGTGTATGATTAGCCACGTGATCAGTGCATGATCCGTCACCTGACGGGTGTATGATCAGTCAACTTACCGGTACATGGTAGCTACATGATCATTGCATTATCAGCCACGTGAGTAGTGCATGAGAGCCACGTGATCAGTGCATGATCAGTCACGTGATCAGTGTATGATCAGCCAAGTAATCAGTGCATGATAGCCAACTGATCAGTGGATGATCAGTCATGTGATCAGTGCATGGTCAGTCACGTGATCATTGCATGATCAGCCACGTGATCAGTGCCTGATCAATTACGTGATCAGTGCATGATCAGTTACGTGAGCAGTGAATGATCAGCCACGTGATCAGTGCATGGTCAGACACATGAACAGTGTATGATCAGCCACGTGATCAGTGCATGATATCCAAGTGATCAGTGTATGAGCAATCACGTGATCAGTGTATGATCAGCCAGGTGAACAGGGCATGCTCAGTCACGTGATCAGGGCCTGCTGAGCTGCATGATTACTGTCTGCTCATCTGCTTGACAATTGCCAGCTGAGCTGCATGATTCCTGCCTGTCATCTGCTTGACAATTGCCAGCTGAGCTGCACGATTCCTGCCTGTCATCTGCTTGACAATTGCCAGCTGTGCTGTGTAATTCCTGCCTGCTCAGCTGCTTGATTATTGCCAGCTGAGCAGCATGATTCCTCACAGCTGAGTTCCACGATTATTGCCTGCTGACTGTTTGATTCGTGCCTACTCAGCTCTTTGTTTATTGCCTCCAGAGGCACATGATCAGTGTATGATAGCAAACATGATCAGCGCATGATCAGTCACATGATCAGCGCCATTAAGTCACGTGATCACTACATGATAGTCATGTGATCAGTCCAGGCTCAGTCACGGTATCAGTGCATGATCAGCCACGTGATCAGTGAATGGTAGCCACGTGAACCTTGCATGATAGCCACGTGATCAGTGCATGATCAGCCAAGGTGATCAGTACATGATAGCTACATAATCAGTTCATGATTAGTCACCTGATCTGTGCATGATGAGGCAGGTGATCAGTGTATGATCAGCCACGTGAACAGTGCATGATAGCCACGTGATCAGTGCATGATCAGTCACCTGATGGGTGTATGATCGGTCACGTGACCGGTACATGGTAGCTACATGATCAATACATGATAAGCCACGTGATCAGTGCATGAGGGCCACTTGATAAGTGCATGATCAGTCACGTGATCAGTGCATGATCATCCACGTGATCAGTGCATGTGGAGTCATGTAATCAATGCATGATAGCACCTTGATCAGTGCACGATCAGTCCCGTGATGAGTGCATGATCAGCCAAGTGATCAGTGCAAGATAGCTACGTGATCAGTGCATGATCAGTCATATGATAAGTGCATGATCAGCCACGTCATCAGTGCATTATAGCCACGTGATCAGTGCATACTATTACGTGATCAGTGCATGTGCAATCACGTGATCAGTGCATGAGGGCCACGTGATCAGTGCATGATCAGTCACGTGATAGGTGTGTGATCAACCATGTGAACAGTGCATGCTGAGTCACGTGATCAGGGCCTGCTGAGCTGTGTGATTACTGTCAGCTCATCTGCTTGACAATTGCCAGCTGAGCTGCACGATACCTGCCTGTCATCTCCTTGACAATTGCCACGTGTGCCGCGTAATTCCTGCCTGCTGAGCTGCTTGATTATTTCCAGCTGAGCAGCATGATTTCTCAGAGCTGAGTTCCATGATTATTGCCTGCTGACTGATTCCTGCCTACTCAGCTCTTTGTTTATTGCCTTCAGAGGCACATGATCAGTGTATGATAGCAAACATGATCAGCGCATGATCAGTCACATGATCAATGCATGATAAGCCAGGTGATCAGTGCATGATCAATTACGTGATCAGTGCATGATCAGTCACGTGACCAGTACATGGTTTCTACGTGATCATTGCATGATCAGCCACGTGAGCAGGGCATGATAGCCACGTGATCAGTGCATGACCAGTCACGTGATCAGTACATGATCAGTCACGTGAAGAGTGCATGATCATTTACGTGATCTGTGCATGATCAGTCACGTGGCCAGTATATGGTAGCTACATGATCATTGCATGTCCAGCCACGTGAGCAGTGCAAGATAGTCACGTGATGTGTGCATGATCAGTTATGTGAGCAGAGATGATCAGCCACGTGATCAGTGCATGAGTTCCACGTGATCAGTGCATGATCAGTCACGTGAGAGGTGTGTGACCAGCCATGTGAACAGTGCATGTTCAGCCACGTGATCAGTGCATGATAGCCACGTGATCAGTGCATGATATCCTAGTGATCAGTGCATGGTCAATCACGTGATCAGTGTATGATCAGCCACGTGAACAGTGCATGCTCAGTCACGTGATCAGGCCTGCTGAGCTGCGTGATTACTGTCTGCTCATCTGCTTGACATTTGCCAGCTGAGCTGCATGATTCCTGCCTGTCTTCTGCTTGACAATTGCCAGCTGTGCTGCGTAATTCCTGCCTGCTCAGCTGCTTGATTATTGCCAGCTGAACAGCATGATTCCTCACAGCTGAGTTCCATGATTATTGCCTGCTGAGTGTTTGATTCGTGCCTACTCAGCTCTTTGTATATTGCCTTCAGAGGCACATGATCAGTGTATGATAGCAAACATGAACTGCGCATGATCAGTCACATGATCAGCGCCATTAAGTCACGTGATCACTACATGATAGTCATGTGATCAGTCCATGCTAGTCACGGTATCAGTGAATGATCAGCCACGTGACCGGTGCATCATAGCCACGTGATCATTGCATGATAGCCACGTGATCAGTGCATGATCAGCCAGGTGATCAGTGCATGATAGCTACGTGATCAGTTCATGATTAGTCACGTGATCTGTGCTTGACCAGGCAGGTGATCAGTGTATGATCAGCCACATGAACAGTGCATGATAGCCACGTGATCAGTGCATGTTCAGTCACCTGATGGGTGTATGATCAGTCACGTGACCGGTACATTGCAGCTACATGATGATTGCATGATCAGCCACGTGAGTAGTGCATGATAGCCACGTGATCAGTGCATGATCAGTCACGTGATCAGTGCATGATCAGTCACGTAATCTGTGCATGACCAGGCACGTGATCATTGTGTGACCAGGAAAGTGATCAGTGCATGATAGCCATGTGATCAGTGCATGATCAGTCACGTGATCAGTGTATGATCAGCCACGTGATCAGTGCATGTTCAGCCACATGATCAGTGCATGATCAATTAAGTGAACTGTGCATGATCAGTCATGTGACCAGAACATGGTAGCCACGTGATCATTGTATGATCAGCCACGTGAGCCGTGCAGGATAGCCACGAGATCAGTGCATGATCAGTCACGTGATCAGTGCATGATCAGTCACGTGAACAGTGCATGGTAAGACACCTGATCAGTGCATGATCAATTACGTGATCAGTGCATGATCACTCATGTGACCAGTACATGGTAGCTACGTGATCATTGCATGATCAGCAACGTCAGCAGTGCATGATAGCCACCTGATCAGTGCATGATCAGTCACGTGATCAGTGCATGACCAGTCACGTGATCAGTACATGATCAGTCACGTGAAGAGGGCATGATCATTTACGTGATCTGTGCATGATCAGTCACGTGGCCAGTATATGGTAGCTACGTGATCATTGCATGACCAGCCACGTGAGCAGTGCAAGATAGTCACGTGATGTGTGCATGATCAGTTATGTGAGCAGAGATGATCATCCACGTGATCAGTGCATGAGTTCCACGTGATCAGTGCATGATCAGTCACGTGACAGGTGTGTGACCAGCCATGTGAACAGTGCATGTTCAGCCACGTGATCAGTGCATGATATCCTAGTGATCAGTGCATGGTCAATCACGTGATCACTGTATGATCAGCCACGTGAACAGTGCATGCTCAGTCACGTGATCAGGCCTGCTGAGCTGCGTGATTACTGTCTGCTCATCTGCTTGACAATTGCCAGCTGAGCTGCACGATTCCTGCCTGTCTTCTGCTTGACAATTGCCAGCTGTGCTGCGTAATTCCTGCCTGCTCAGCTGCTTGATTATTGTCAGCTGAACAGCATGATTCCTCACAGCTGAGTTCCATGATTATTGCCTGCTGAGTGTTTGATTCGTGCCTACTCAGCTCTTTGTTTATTGCCTCCAGAGGAACATGATCAGTGTATGATAGCAAACATGAACTGCGCATGATCAGTCACTTGATCAGCGCCACTAAGTCACGTGATCACTACATGATAGTCATGGGATCAGTCCATGCTCAGTCACGGTATCAGTGAATGATCAGCCACGTGACCGGTGCATGATAGCCACGTGATCAGTTCATGATTAGTCACGTGATCTGTGCTTGACCAAGCAGGTGATCAGTGTATGATCAGCCACGTGAACAGTGCATGATAGCCACGTGATCAGTGCATGATCATTCACCTGATGGGTGTATGATCAGTCATGTGACCGGTACATGCTAGCTACATGATCATTGCATGATCAGACACGTGAGTAGTGCATGATAGCCACGTGATCAGTGCATGATCAGTCACGTGATCAGTGCATGATCAGTCACGTAATCTGTGCATGACCAGGCACGTGATCAGTGTGTGACCAGGAAAGTGATCAGTGCATGATAGCCATGTGATCAGTGCATGATCAGTCACGTGATCAGTGCGTGATCAGTCACGTGATCAGTGTATGATCAGCCACGTGATCAGTGCATGTTCAGCCACATGATCAGTGCATGATCAATTAAGTGAACTGTGCATGATCAGTCATGTGACCAGAACATGGTAGCCACGTGATCATTGTATGATCAGCCACGAGAGCCGTGCAGGATAGCCACGAGATCAGTGCATGATCAGTCACGTGATCAGTGCATGATCAGTCACGTGAACAGTGCATGGTAAGTCACCTGATCAGTGCATGATCAATTACGTGATCAGTGCATGATCACTCATGTGACCAGTACATGGTAGCTACGTGATCATTGCATGATCAGCCACGTGATCAGTGCATGATAGCCACGAGATCAGTGCATGATAGCCACGTGATCAGTGCATGATCAGTCATGAGATACGTGTGTGATCAGCCACGTGATCAGTGCATGATATCCACGTGATCAGTGAATGATAGCCACGTGATTAGTGCATGATAGCCACGTGATCAGTGCATGATCAGTCACGTGAGCAGTGCATGATAGCCCCGTGATCAGTGCATGATCAGTCACGTGATCAGTACATGATCAGTCAACTGAACAGTGCATGATCATTTACGTGATCTGAGCACGATCAGTCACGTGATCAGTATATGGTAGCTACGTGAACATTGCATGACCAGCCAGGTGAGAAGTGCATGATAGCCACGTGATGTGTGCATGATCAGTTACGTGAGCAGAGTATGATCAGCCACGTGATCAGTGCACGAGTGCCACGTGATCAGTGGGTGATCAGTCACGTGACAGGTGTGTGGTAAGCCACGTGAACAGTGCATGTTCAGCCACGTGATCAGTGCATGATATCCACGTGATCAGTGCATGATCAGTTACGTGAACAGTGTATGATCAGCCACGTGAGCAGTACATGCTCAGTCACGTGATCAGGGCCTGCTGAGCTGCGTGATTCCTGTCTGATCATCTGCTTGACAATTGCCAGCTGAGCTGCACGATTCCTGCCTGTCATCTGCTTGACAATTGCCAGCTGTGCTGTGTAATTCCTGCCTGCTCAGCTGCTTGATTATTGCCAGCTGAGCAGCATGATTGCTCACAGCTGAGTTCCATGATTTTTGCCTGCTGACTGTTTGATTCGTGCCTACACAGCTCTTTGTTTATTGCCTCCAGAGGCACATGATCAGTGTATGAAAGCAAACATGATCAGCGCATGATCAGTCACATGATCAGCGCCATTAAGTCACGTGATCACTACATGATAGTCATGTGATCAGTCCATGCTCAGTCACGGTATCAGTGCATGATCAGCCACGTGATCAGTGCATGATCTGTCACATGATTAGTGTATGATCATCCACGTGATCAGTGCATGGGCAGTCATGTGATCAGTGCATGATTAGACGTGATCAGTGCATGATCAGTCTCGTGGTCAGTGCATGATAGCCACGTGATCAGTGCATGATCAGTCACCTGATGGGGGTATGATCATTCACGTGACCGGAACATGGTAGCTATATGATCAGTCTATGACCAGCCATGTGATAAGTGCATGATAGCCACGTGATCAGTGCATGATCAGCCACGTGATCAGTGCATGATCATTCACGTGATCAGTGCATGATCAGCCACATGATCAGTGCATGAACAATTACGTCATCAGTGCATGATCAGTCATGTGACCAGTATATGGTAGCTGCGTGATCAGTGTATGACCAGCCAAGTAATCAGTGTATGATAGCCACGTGATCAGTGCATGATCAGTCACGTGATCAGTGTCTGAGCAGTCACGTGATCACTGCATGATGAGCCACATGATCAGTGCATGATCAATTACGTCATCAGTGCATGATCAGTCACGTGACCAGTACATGGTAGCTTCGTGATCATTGCATGATCAGCCAAGTTAGCAGTGCCTGATAGCCACGTGATCAGTGCATGATCAGTCACGTGTTCAGTGCATGATCAGTCATGTAATCTGTGCATGACGAGGCACGTGATCAGTGTATGACCAGCCAAGTGATCAGTGCATGATATCCACGAGATCAGTGCATGATCAGTCACGTGATCAGTGCATGATCAGCCACGTGATCAGTGCATGATCTGTCACATGATTAGTGTATGATCATCCACGTGATCAGTGCATGGGCAGTCATGTGATCAGTGCATGATTAGACGTGATCAGTGCATGATCAGTCTCGTGGTCAGTGCATGATAGCCACGTGATCAGTGCATGATCAGTCACCTGATGGGTGTATGATCATTCACATGACCGGAACATGGTAGCTATATGATCAGTGTATGACCAGCCATGTGATAAGTGCATGATAGCCACGTGATCAGTGCACGATCAGCCACGAGATCAGTGCATGATAGTCACGTGATCAGTGCATGATCAGCCACATGATCAGTGCATGATCAATTACGTGATCAGTGCATGATCAGTCACGTGACCAGTACATGGTAGCTACGTGATCATTGCATGATCAGCCACGTGATCAGTGCATGATAGCCACGTGATCAGTGCATGATAGCCACGTGATCAGTGCATGATCAGTCATGTGATACGTGTGTGATCAGCAACGTGATCAGTGAATGATAGCCACGAGATTAGTGCATGATAGCCACGTGATCAGTGCATGATGAGTCACATGATACGTGTGTGATCAGTCACGTGATCAGTGTATGATCAGCCAAGTAATCAGTGCATGATAGCCACGTGATCAGTGCATGATCAGTCACGTGATCAGTGTCTGAGCAGTCACGTGATCACTGAATGATGAGCCACATGATCAGTGCATGATCAATTACGTCATCAGTGCATGATCAGTCACGTGACCAGTATATGGTAGCTATGTGAACATTGCATGAACAGCCAGGTGAGAAGTGCATGATAGCCACATGATGTGTGCATGATCAGTTACGTGAGCAGAGTATGATCAGCCACGTGATCAATGCATGGTCAGACACATGAACAGTGTATGATCAGCCACATGATCAGTGCATGATATACAAGTGATTAGTGCATGATCCATCATGTACTCAGTATATGATCAGCCACGTGAACAGTGCATGCTCAGTCACGTGATCAGGGCCTGCTGAGCTGCGTGATTCCTGTCTGCTCATCTGCTTGACAATTGCCAGCTGAGCTGCACGATTCCTGCCTGTCATCTGCTTGACAATTGCCAGCTGTGCTGCGTAATTCCTGCCTGCTCAGCTGCTTGATTATTGCCAGCTGAGCAGCATGATTCCTCACAGCTGAGTTCCATGATTATTGCCTGCTGACTGTTTGATTCGTGCCTACTCAGCTCTTTGTTTATTGCCTCCAGAGGCACATGATCAGTGTATGATAGCAAACATGATCAGCGCATGATCAGTCACATGATCAGCGCCATTAAGTCACGTGATCACTACATGATAGTCATGTGATCAGTCCATGCTCAGTCACGGTATCAGTGCATGATCAGCCACGTGATCAGTGCATGATCAGCCAGGTGATCAAATCATGATAGCTATGTGATCATGATTTGTCACGTGATCTGTGCATGACCAGGCAGGTGATCAGTGTATGATCAGCCACGTGATCAGTGCATGATCCGTCACCTGATGGGTGTATGATCAGTCACCTGACCGGTACATGGTAGCTACATGATCATTGCATGATCAGCCACCTGAGCAGTGCATGATAGCCACGTTATCAGTGCATGATCAGTCAAGTGACCAGTATATGGTAGCTAGGTGATCATTGCATGATCAGCCACATGAGCCGTGCATGATAGCCACGAGATCATTGCATGATCAGTCACGTGATCAGTGTATTATCATCTGGGTGAACAGTGCATGGGCAGTCATGTGATCAGTGCATGATATAGACGTGATCAGTGCATGATCAGTCTCGTGATCAGTGTATGATCAACCACGTGATCAGTGCACGATAGCCAGGTAATGAGTGCATGATAGCCAGATGATCAGTGCATTATCAGTCCCGTGATCAGTGCATGATCAGCCAAGTAATCAGTGCATGATAGCCAACTGATCAGTGGATGATCAGTCACCCGATCAGTGCATGGTCAGTCACGTGATCAGTGCATGATCAGCCACGTGAATAGTGCATGATGAATTACGTGATCAGTGCATGATCAGTCACGTGATCAGTACATGATCAGTCAACTGAACAGTGCATGATCATTTACGTGATCTGAGCACGATCAGTCACGTGATCAGTATATGGTAGCTACGTGAACATTGCATGACCAGCCAGGTGAGAAGTGCATGATAGCCACGTGATGTGTGCATGATCAGTTACGTGAGCAGAGTATGATCAGCCACGTGATCAGTGCATGAGTGACACGTGATCAGTGCGTGATCAGTCACGTGACAGGTGTGTGGTAAGCCACGTGAACAGTGCATGTTCAGCCACGTGATCAGTGCATGATATCCACGTGATCAGTGCATGATCAGTTACGTGAACAGTGTATGATCAGCCACGTGAGCAGTACATGCTCAGTCACGTGATCAGGGCCTGCTGAGCTGCGTGATTCCTGTCTGATCATCTGCTTGACAATTGCCAGCTGAGCTGCACGATTCCTGCCTGTCATCTGCTTGACAATTGCCAGCTGTGCTGTGTAATTCCTGCCTGCTCAGCTGCTTGATTATTGCCAGCTGAGCAGCATGATTGCTCACAGCTGAGTTCCATGATTTTTGCCTGCTGACTGTTTGATTCGTGCCTACACAGCTCTTTGTTTATTGCCTCCAGAGGCACATGATCAGTGTATGAAAGCAAACATGATCAGCGCATGATCAGTCACATGATCAGCGCCATTAAGTCACGTGATCACTACATGATAGTCATGTGATCAGTCCATGCTCAGTCACGGTATCAGTGCATGATCAGCCACGTGATCAGTGCATGATCTGTCACATGATTAGTGTATGATCATCCACGTGATCAGTGCATGGGCAGTCATGTGATCAGTGCATGATTAGACGTGATCAGTGCATGATCAGTCTCGTGGTCAGTGCATGATAGCCACGTGATCAGTGCATGATCAGTCACCTGATGGGGGTATGATCATTCACGTGACCGGAACATGGTAGCTATATGATCAGTCTATGACCAGCCATGTGATAAGTGCATGATAGCCACGTGATCAGTGCATGATCAGCCACGTGATCAGTGCATGATCATTCACGTGATCAGTGCATGATCAGCCACATGATCAGTGCATGAACAATTACGTCATCAGTGCATGATCAGTCATGTGACCAGTATATGGTAGCTGCGTGATCAGTGTATGACCAGCCAAGTAATCAGTGTATGATAGCCACGTGATCAGTGCATGATCAGTCACGTGATCAGTGTCTGAGCAGTCACGTGATCACTGCATGATGAGCCACATGATCAGTGCATGATCAATTACGTCATCAGTGCATGATCAGTCACGTGACCAGTACATGGTAGCTTCGTGATCATTGCATGATCAGCCAAGTTAGCAGTGCCTGATAGCCACGTGATCAGTGCATGATCAGTCACGTGTTCAGTGCATGATCAGTCATGTAATCTGTGCATGACGAGGCACGTGATCAGTGTATGACCAGCCAAGTGATCAGTGCATGATATCCACGAGATCAGTGCATGATCAGTCACGTGATCAGTGCATGATCAGCCACGTGATCAGTGCATGATCTGTCACATGATTAGTGTATGATCATCCACGTGATCAGTGCATGGGCAGTCATGTGATCAGTGCATGATTAGACGTGATCAGTGCATGATCAGTCTCGTGGTCAGTGCATGATAGCCACGTGATCAGTGCATGATCAGTCACCTGATGGGTGTATGATCATTCACATGACCGGAACATGGTAGCTATATGATCAGTGTATGACCAGCCATGTGATAAGTGCATGATAGCCACGTGATCAGTGCACGATCAGCCACGAGATCAGTGCATGATAGTCACGTGATCAGTGCATGATCAGCCACATGATCAGTGCATGATCAATTACGTGATCAGTGCATGATCAGTCACGTGACCAGTACATGGTAGCTACGTGATCATTGCATGATCAGCCACGTGATCAGTGCATGATAGCCACGTGATCAGTGCATGATAGCCACGTGATCAGTGCATGATCAGGCATGTGATACGTGTGTGATCAGCAACGTGATCAGTGAATGATAGCCACGAGATTAGTGCATGATAGCCACGTGATCAGTGCATGATGAGTCACATGATACGTGTGTGATCAGTCACGTGATCAGTGTATGATCAGCCAAGTAATCAGTGCATGATAGCCACGTGATCAGTGCATGATCAGTCACGTGATCAGTGTCTGAGCAGTCACGTGATCACTGAATGATGAGCCACATGATCAGTGCATGATCAATTACGTCATCAGTGCATGATCAGTCACGTGACCAGTATATGGTAGCTATGTGAACATTGCATGAACAGCCAGGTGAGAAGTGCATGATAGCCACATGATGTGTGCATGATCAGTTACGTGAGCAGAGTATGATCAGCCACGTGATCAATGCATGGTCAGACACATGAACAGTGTATGATCAGCCACATGATCAGTGCATGATATACAAGTGATTAGTGCATGATCCATCATGTACTCAGTATATGATCAGCCACGTGAACAGTGCATGCTCAGTCACGTGATCAGGGCCTGCTGAGCTGCGTGATTCCTGTCTGCTCATCTGCTTGACAATTGCCAGCTGAGCTGCACGATTCCTGCCTGTCATCTGCTTGACAATTGCCAGCTGTGCTGCGTAATTCCTGCCTGCTCAGCTGCTTGATTATTGCCAGCTGAGCAGCATGATTCCTCACAGCTGAGTTCCATGATTATTGCCTGCTGACTGTTTGATTCGTGCCTACTCAGCTCTTTGTTTATTGCCTCCAGAGGCACATGATCAGTGTATGATAGCAAACATGATCAGCGCATGATCAGTCACATGATCAGCGCCATTAAGTCACGTGATCACTACATGATAGTCATGTGATCAGTCCATGCTCAGTCACGGTATCAGTGCATGATCAGCCACGTGATCAGTGCATGATCAGCCAGGTGATCAAATCATGATAGCTATGTGATCATGATTTGTCACGTGATCTGTGCATGACCAGGCAGGTGATCAGTGTATGATCAGCCACGTGATCAGTGCATGATCCGTCACCTGATGGGTGTATGATCAGTCACCTGACCGGTACATGGTAGCTACATGATCATTGCATGATCAGCCACCTGAGCAGTGCATGATAGCCACGTTATCAGTGCATGATCAGTCAAGTGACCAGTATATGGTAGCTAGGTGATCATTGCATGATCAGCCACATGAGCCGTGCATGATAGCCACGAGATCATTGCATGATCAGTCACGTGATCAGTGTATTATCATCTGGGTGAACAGTGCATGGGCAGTCATGTGATCAGTGCATGATATAGACGTGATCAGTGCATGATCAGTCTCGTGATCAGTGTATGATCAACCACGTGATCAGTGCACGATAGCCAGGTAATGAGTGCATGATAGCCAGATGATCAGTGCATTATCAGTCCCGTGATCAGTGCATGATCAGCCAAGTAATCAGTGCATGATAGCCAACTGATCAGTGGATGATCAGTCACCCGATCAGTGCATGGTCAGTCACGTGATCAGTGCATGATCAGCCACGTGAATAGTGCATGATGAATTACGTGATCAGTGCATGATCAGTCACGTGATCAGTACATGATCAGTCACGTGAACAGTGCATGATCAGTCATGTGATCAGTGTATGACCAGCCAAGTGATCAGTGCATGATAGCCACGTGATAAGTGCATGATCAGTCACGTGATCAGTGCATGATCAGTCACGTGATCAGTGTATGATCAGCTACCTGATCAGTGCATGATCAGCAAAATGATCAGTGCATGATCAATTACGTGATCAGTGCATGATCAGCCATGTGATCAGTGCATGGTCAGTCACGTGATCAGTGCATGATCATCCACGTAATCAGTGCATGTGGAGTCATGTAGACAATGCATGTCAGCGCCGGGATCAGTGCACGATCAGTCCCGTGATTAGTGTATGATCAACCAAGTGATCAGTGCAAGAGAGCTACGTGATCAGTGCATGATCAACCACGTCTTCAGTGCATGATAGCCACGTGAGCAGTGCATACAATTACGTGATCAGTGCATGCGCAATCACGTGATCAGTGCATGAGAGCCACGTGATCAGTGCATGATTATTCACGTGATAGGTGTGTGAACAGCCACGTGAACAGTGCATGCTCAGTCACGTGATAAGGGCCTGCTGAGCTGCGTAATTACTGTCTGCTCATCTGCTTGACAATTGCCAGCTGAGCTGTACGGTTCCTGCCTGTCATCTCCTTGACAATTGCCACCTGTGCTGCATAATTCCTGCCTGCTCATCTACTTGATTATTGCCAGGTGAGCAGCATGATTTCTCAAATCTGAGTTCCATGATTATAGCATGCTGACTGATTCCTGCCTACTCAGCTCTTTGTTCATTGCCTACAGATGCAAATGATCAGTGTGTGACACCAAACATGATCAGCACATGATCAGTCACATGATCAATGCATGATAAGCCAGGTGATCAGTGCATGATCAATTACGTGATCATTGCATGATGAGCCACATGAGCAGTGCATGATAGCCACGTGATCAGTGCATGATCAGTCACGTGATCAGTGCATGATCAGTCACGTGTTCAGTGCATGATCAGCCACGTGATCAGTGCATGATCAATTACGTGATTAGTGCATGATCAGTTACGTGAGCAGTGTATGATCAGCCATGTGATCAGTGCATGGTCAGACACGTGAACAATGTATGATCAGCCATGTGATCAGTGCATGATATCCAAGTGATCAGTGCATGATCAATCACGTGATCAGTGTATGATCAGCCAGGTGAACAGTGCGTGCTCAGTCACGTGATCACGGCCTGCTGAGCTGCGTGATTCCTGTCTGCTCATCTGCTTGACAATTGCCAGCTGAGCTGCACGATTCCTGCCTGTCATCTGCTTGACAATTGCCAGCTGTGCTGCGTAATTCCTGCCTGCTCAGCAGCTTGATTATTGCCAGCTGAGCAGCATGATTCCTCACAGCTGAGTTCCATGATTATTGCCTGCTGACTGTTTGATTCGTGCCTACTCAGCTCTTTGTTTATTGCCTCCAGAGGCACATGATCAGTGTATGATAGCAAACATGATCAGCGCATGATCAGTCACATGATCAGCGCCATTAAGTCACGTGATCACTACATGATAGTCATGTGATCAGTCCATGCTCAGTCACGGTATCAGTGCATGATCAGCCACGTGATCAGTGCATGATCTGTCACATGATTAGTGTATGATCATCCACGTGATCAGTGCATGGGCAGTCATGTGATCAGTGCATGATTAGACGTGATCAGTGCATGATCAGTCTCGTGGTCAGTGCATGATAGCCACGTGATTAGTGCATGATCAGTCACCTGATGGGGGTATGATCATTCCCGTGACCGGAACATGGTAGCTATATGATCAGTGTATGACCAGCCATGTGATAAGTGCATGATAGCCACGTAATCAGTGCATGATCAGCCACGTGATCAGTGCATGATCATTCACGTGATCAGTGCATGATCAGCCACATGATCAGTGCATGAACAATTACGTCATCAGTGCATAATCAGTCATGTGACCAGTATATGGTAGCTGCATGATCAGTGTATGACCAGCCAAGTAATCAGTGCATGATAGCCACGTGATCAGTGCATGATCAGTCACGTGATCAGTGTCTGAGCAGTCACGTGATCACTGCATGATCAGCCACATGATCAGTGCATGATCAATTACGTGCTCAGTGCATGATCAGTCACGTGACCAGTACATGGTAGCTGCGTGATCATTGCATGATCAGCCAAGTTAGCAGTGCCTGATAGCCACGTGATCAGTGCATGATCAGTCACGTGTTCAGTGCATGATCAGTCATGTAATCTGTGCATGACGAGGCACGTGATCAGTGTATGACCAGCCAAGGGATCAGTGCATGATATCCACGTGATCAGTGCATGATCAGTCACGTGATCAGTGCATGTTCAGCCACGTGATCTGTGCATGATCTGTCACATGATTAGTGTATGATCATCCACGTGATCAGTGCATGGGCAGTCATGTGATCAGTGCATGATTAGACGTGATCAGTGCATGATCAGTCTCGTGGTCAGTGCATGATAGCCACGTGATCAGTGCATGGTCAGTCACCTGATGGGTGTATGATCATTCACATGACCGGAACATGGTAGCTATATGATCAGTGTATGACCAGCCATGTGATAAGTGCATGATAGCCACGTGATCAGTGCACGATCAGCCACGAGATCAGTGCATGATCAGTCACGTGACCAGTACATGGTAGCTACGTGATCATTGCATGATCAGCCACGTGATCAGTGCATGATAGCCACGTGATCAGTGCATGATAGCCACGTGATCAGTGCATGATCAGTCATGTGATACGTGTGTGATCAGCCACGTGATCAATGAATGATAGCCACGTGATTAGTGCATGATAGCCACGTGATCAGTGCATGATCAGTCACATGATACGTGTGTGATCAGCCACGTGATCAGTGCATGATGAGTCAGTTGATCAGTGCAGGATTAATTACGTTATCAGTGCATGATCAGTCACGTGACCAGTACATGGTTGCTACGTGATCATTGCATGATCAGCCACGTGAGCAGTGCATGATAGCCCCGTGATCAGTGCATGATCAGTCACGTGATCAGTACATGATCAGTCAACTGAACAGTGCATGATCATTTACGTGATCTGAGCACGATCAATCACGTGACCAGTATATGGTAGCTACGTGAACATTGCATGACCAGCCAGGTGAGAAGTGCATGATAGCCACGTGATGTGTGCATGATCAGTTACGTGAGCAGAGTATGATCAGCCACGTGATCAGTGCATGAGTGCCACGTGATCAGTGCATGATCAGTCACGTGACAGGTGTGTGGTAAGCCACGTGAACAATGCATGTTCAGCCACGTGATCAGTGCATGATATCCACGTGATCAGTGCATGATCAGTTACGTGAACAGTGTATGATCAGCCACGTGAGCAGTGCATGGTCAGACACGTGAACAGTGTATGATCAAACACGTGAACAGTGCATCATATCCACGTGATCAGTGGATGATGAGTCTCGTGAACAGTGCATGATCAGTCACGTGATCAATTCATGATCAGTCACGTGATCAGTGTATGATCAGCCACGTGATCAGTGCATGGTCAGCCACATGACCATTGCATGATCAATTACGTGATCAGTGCATGATCAGTCACGTGACCAGTACATGGTAGCTACGTGATCATTGCAGGATCAGCCAACTGAGCAGTGCATGATAGCCACGTGATCAGTGCATGATCAGCCACGTGATCAGTGCATAATCAGTCACGTGATCAGTGCATGGTCAGACACGTGATCAGTGAATGATCAGTCACGTGATCAGTGTATGATCAGACAAATGATCAGTGCATGATCAATTACGTGATCAGTGCATGATCAGTCACGTGATCAGTGCATGATCAGTCACGTGATCAGTGTATGATCAGCCACGAGATCAGTGCATGATCAGCCAAATGATCAGTGCATGATCAGCCAAATGATCAGTGCATGATCAATTACGTGATCAGTGCATGATCAGCCACGTGATCAGTGCATGATCAGCCAGGTGATCAGTTCATGATAGCTATGTGATCAGTTCATGATTTGTCACGTGATCTGTGCATGACCAGGCAGGTGATCAGTGTATGATCAGCCACGTGATCAGTGCATGATCCGTCACCTGATGGGTGTATGATCAGTCACCTGACAGGTACATGGTAGCTACATGATCATTGCATGATCAGCCACGTGAGTCGTGCATGATAGCCACCTGATCAGTGCATGGTCAGTCACGTGATCAGTGCATGATCATCCACGTGATCAGTGCATGTGGAGTCATGTAGACAATGAATGATAGCGCCGTGATCAGTGCACGATCAGTCCCATGATGAGTGTATGACCAGCCAAGTGATCAGTGCATGATAGCCACGTGATCAGTGCATGATCAGTCACGTGATCAGTGCATGATCAGTCACGTGATCAGTGTATGATCAGCCACGTGATCAGTGCATGATCAGCCAAATGATCAATGCATGATCAATTACGTGATCAGTGCATGATAGCCACGTGATCAGTGCATGATCAGTCACGTGATCAGTGCATGATCAGTCACGTGATCAGTGTATGATCAGCCACGAGATCAGTGCATGATCAGCCAAATGATCAGTGCATGATCAGCCAAATGATCAGTGCATGATCAATTACGTGATCAGTGCATGATCAGCCACGTGATCAGTGCATGATCAGCCAGGTGATCAGTTCATGATAGCTATGTGATCAGTTCATGATTTGTCACGTGATCTGTGCATGACCAGGCAGGTGATCAGTGTATGATCAGCCACGTGATCAGTGCATGATCCGTCACCTGAAGGGTGTATGATCAGTCACCTGACCGGTACATGGTAGCTACATGATCATTGCATGATCAGCCACGTGAGTAGTGCATGATAGCCACGTGATCAGTGCATGATCAGTCACGTGTTCAGTGCATGATCAGTCATGTAATCTGTGCATGACCAGGCACGTGATCTGTGTATTACCAGCTAAGTGATCAGAGCATGATAGCCACGTGATCAGTGCATGATCAGTCACGTGATCAGTGCATGATCAGTCACGTGATCAGTGGATGATCAGCCACCTGATCAGTGCATGATCAGCCACATGATCAGTGCATGATCAATTATGTGATCAGTGCATGATCAGTCACGTGAGCAGTATATGGTAGCTAGGTGATCATTGCATGATCAGCCACATGAGCCGTGCATGATAGCCACGAGATCAGTGCATGATCAGTCACGTGATTAGTGCATGATCACTCACCTCAACAGGGCATGATAAGTCACGTGATCAGTGCATGATCAATTACGTGATCAGTGCATGATCACTCACGTGACCAGTATATGGTAGCTACGTGATCATTGCATGAACAGCCGCGTGAGCAGTGCATGATAGCCACGTGATCAGTGCATGATCTGTCATATGATCAGTGTATGATCATCCGGGTGATCAGTGCATGGGCAGTCATGTGATCAGTGCATGATATAGACGTGATCAGTGCATGATCAGTCTCGTGATCAATGTATGATCAACCACGTGATCAGTGCACGATAGCCAGGTAATGAGTGCATGATAGCCAGATGATCAGTGCATTATCAGTCAGGTGACCAGTGTATGATCAGCCAAGTAATCAGTGCATGATAGCCAACTGATCAGTGGATGATTAGTCACGTGATCAGTGCATGGTCAGTCACGTGAACAGTGCATGATCAGCCACGTGAATAGTGCATGATCAATTACGTGATCAGTGCATGATCAGTCACGTGATCAGTACATGATCAGTCACGTGAACAGTGCATGATCAGTCACGTGATAAGTGTATGATCAGCCATGTGATCAGTGCATGATCAGTCACGTGATAAGTGTATGATCAGCCATGTGATCAGTGCATGATCAGCGAAATGATCAGTGCATGATCAATTACGTGATCAGTGCATGATCAGCCACGTGATCAGTGCATGGTCAGTCACGTGATCAGTGCATGATCATCCACGTGATCAGTGCATGTGGAGTCATGTAGACAATGCATGATAGCGCCGGGATCAGTGCACGATCAGTCCCGTGATGAGTGTGTGATCAGCCAAGTGATCAGTGCAAGAGAGCTACGTGATCAGTGCATGATCAACCACGTCATCAGTGCATGATAGCCACGTGAGCAGTGCATACAATTACGTGATCAGTGCATGCGCAATCACGTGATCAGTGCATGAGAGCCACGTGATCAGTGCATGATTATTCACCTGATAGGTGTGTGATCAGCCACGTGAACAGTGCATGCTCAGTCACGTGATCAGGGCCTGCTGAGCTGCGTGATTCCTGTCTGCTCATCTGCTTGACAATTGCCAGCTGAGCTGCACGATTCCTGCCTGTCATCTGCTTGACAATTGCCAGCTGTGCTGCGTAATTCCTGCCTGCTCAGCAGCTTGATTATTGCCAGCTGAGCAGCATGATTCCTCACAGATGAGTTCCATGATTTTTGCCTGCTGACTGTTTGATTCGTGCCTACTCAGCTCTTTGTTTATTGCCTCCAGAGGCACATGATCAGTGTATGAAAGCAAACATAATCAGCGCATGATCAGTCACATGATCAGCGCCATTAAGTCACGTGATCACTACATGGTAGTCATGTGATCAGTCCATGCTCAGTCACGGTATCAGTGCATGATCAGCCACGTGATCAGTGCATGATAGCCACGTGATCACTGCATGATAGCCACATGATCAGTGCATGATCAGCCAGGTGATCAGTACATGATAGCTACGTAATCAGTTCATTATTAGTCACCTGATCTGTGCATGACCAGGCAGGTGATCAGTGTATGATCAGCCACGTTAACAATGCAATATAGCCACGTGATCAGTGCCTGATCAGTCACCTGATGGGTGTATGATCGGTCACGTGACCGGTACATGGGAGCTACATGATCATTGCATGATCAGCCACGTGATCAGTGCATGATAGCCACTTGATCAGGGCATGATCAGTCACGTGACCACTGCATGATCAGTCACGTGATCAGTGCATGATAGCCACGGGATCAGTGCATGATAGCCACGTGATCAGTGCATGATCAGTTACGTGAGCAGTGTATGATCAGCCACGTGATCAGTGCATGGTCAGACACGTGAACAGTGTATGCTCAGTCACGGTATCAGTGCATGATCAGCCACGTGATCAGTGCATGATCTGTCACATGATTAGTGTATGATCATCCACGTGATCAGTGCATGGGCAGTCATGTGATCAGTGCATGATTAGACGTGATCAGTGCATGATCAGTCTCGTGGTCAGTGCATGATAGCCACGTGATCAGTGCATGATCAGTCACCTGATGGGTGTATGATCATTAACGTGACCGGGACATGGTAGCTATATGATCAGTGTATGACCAGCCATGTGATAAGTGCATGATAGCCACGTGATCAGTGCATAATCAGCCACGTGATCAGTGCATGATCAGTCACGTGATCAGTGCATGATCAGCCCCATTATCAGTGGATGATGAATTACGTGATCAGTGCATGAGCAGTCACGTGACCAGTACACGGTAGCTGCGTGATCAGTGTATGACCAGTCAAGTGATCAGTGCATGATAGCCACGTGATCAGTGCATGGTCAGTCACGTGATCAGTGCATGAGCAGTCACGTGATCAGTGCATTATCAGCCACATGGTCAGTGCATGATCAATTACGTCATCAGTGCATGATCAGTCACGTGACCAGTACAAGGTAGCTGCGTGATCATTGCATGATCAGCCAAGTTAGCAGTGCATGATAGCCACGTGATCAGTGCATGATAGCCACGTGATCAGTGCATGATCAGTTACGTGAGCAGTGTATGATCAGCCACGTGATCAGTGCATGTTCAGACACGTGAACATTGTAAGATCAGCCACGTGATCAGTGCATGATATCCAAGTGATCAGTGCATGATCAATCACGTGATCAGTGTATGATCAGCCACGTGAACAGTGCATGCTCAGTCACGTGATCAGGGCCTGCTGAGCTGCGTGATTACTGTCTGCTCATCTGCTTGACAATTGCCAGCTGAGCTGCACGATTCCTACCTGTCATCTGCTTGACAATTGCCAGCTGTGCTGTGTAGTTCCTGCCTGCTCAGCTGCTTGATTATTGCCAGCTGAGCAGCATGATTCCTCACAGCTGAGTTCCATGATTATTGCCTGCTGACTGTTTGATTCGTGCCTACTCAGCTCTTTGTTTATTGCCTCCAGAGGCACATGATCAGTGTATGATAGCAAACATGATCAGCGCATGATCAGTCACATGATCAGCGCCATTAAGTCACGTGATCACTACATGATAGTCATGTGATCAGTCCATGCTCAGTCACGGTATCAGTGCATGATCAGCCACGTGATCAGTGCATGATCTGTCACATGATTAGTGTATGATCATCCACGTGATCAGTGCATGGGCAGTCATGTGATCAGTGCATGATTAGACGTGATCAGTGCATGATCAGTCTCGTGGTCAGTGCATGATAGCCACGTGATCAGTGCATGATCAGTCACCTGATGGGGGTATGATCATTCCCGTGACCGGAACATGGTAGCTATATGATCAGTGTATGACCAGCCATGTGATAAGTGCATGATAGCCACGTGATCAGTGCATGATCAGCCACGTGATCAGTGCATGATCATTCACGTGATCAGTGCATGATCAGCCACATGATCAGTGCATGAACAATTACGTCATCAGTGCATGACCAGTCTTGTGACCAGTATATGGAAGCTGCGTGATCAGTGTATGACCAGCCAAGTAATCAGTGCATGATAGCCACGTGATCAGTGCATGATCAGTCACGTGATCAGTGTCTGAGCAGTCACGTGATCACTACATAATCAGCCAAATGATCATGCATGATCAATTACGTCATCAGTGCATGATCTGTCACGTGACCAGTACATGGTAGCTGCGTGATCATTGCATGATCAGCCAAGTTAGCAGTGCCTGATAGCCACGTGATCAGTGCATGATCAGTCACGTGTTCAGTGCATGATCAGTCATGTAATCTGTGCATGACGAGGCACGTGATCAGTGTATGACCAGCCAAGTGATCAGTGCATGATATCCACGTGATCAGTGCATGATGAGTCTCGTGAACAGTGCATGATCAGTCACGTGATCAATTCATGATCAGTCACGTGCTCAGTGTGTAGTCAGTCACGTGATCAGTGTATGATCAGCCACGTGATCAGTGCATGATCAGCCACATGACCATTGCATGATCAGTCACGTGACCAGTACATGGTAGCTACCTGATCATTGCAGGATCAGCCAAGTGAGCAGTGCATGATAGCCACGTGATCAGTGCATGATCAGCCACGTGATCAGTGCATAATCAGTCACGTGATCAGTGCATGGTCAGAACCGTGATCAGTGAATGATCAGTCACGTGATCAGTGTATGATCAACCACGTGATCATTGTATGATCAGCCAAATGATCAGTGCATGATCAATTACGTGATCAGTGCATGATAGCCACGTGATCAGTGCATGATCAGTCACGTGATCAGTGCATGATCAGTCACGTGATCAGTATGATCAACCACGAGATCAGTGCATGATCAGCCAAATGATCAGTGCATGATCAGCCAAATGATCAGTGCATGATCAATTACGTGATCAGTGCATGATCAGCCACGTGATCAGTGCATGATCAGCCAGGTGATCAGTTCATGATAGCTATGTGATCAGTTCATGATTTGTCACGTGATCTGTGCATGACCAGGCAGGTGATCAGTGTATGATCAGCCACGTGATCAGTGCATGATCCGTCACCTGATGGGTGTATGATCAGTCACCTGACCGGTACATGGTAGCTACATGATCATTGCATGGTCAGCCACGTGAGTAGTGCATGATAGCCATGTGATCAGTGCATGATCAGTCACGTGTTCAGTGCATGATCAGTCATGTAATCTGTGCATGACCAGGCACGTAATCAGTGTATGACCAGCCAAGTGATCAGTGCATGATAGCCACGTGATCAGTGCATGATCAGTCACGTGATCAGTGCATGATCAGTCACGTGATCAGTGTATGATCAGCCACGTGATCAGTGCATGATCAGCCAAATGATCAGTGCATGATCAATTACGTGATCAGTGCATGATAGCCACGTGATCAGTGCATGATCAGTCACGTGATCAGTGCATGATCAGTCACGTGATCAGTGTATGATCAGCCAAGAGATCAGTGCATGATCAGCCAAATGATCAGTGCATGATCAGCCAAATGATCAGTGCATGATCCATTACGTGATCAGTGCATGATCAGCCACGTGATCAGTGCATGATCAGCCAGGTGATCAGTTCATGATAGCTATGTGATCAGTTCATGATTTGTCACGTGATCTCTGCATGACCAGGCAGGTGATCTGTGTATGACCAGCCAAGTGATCAGAGCATGATAGCCACGTGATCAGTGCATGGTCAGTCACGTGATCAGTGCATGATCATCCACGTGATCAGTGCATGTGGAGTCATGTAGACAATGAATGATAGCGCCGTGATCAGTGCACGATCAGTCCCATGATGAGTGTATGATCAGCCAAGTGATCAGTGCAAGAGAGCTACGTGATCAGTGCATGATCAGCCACGTCATCAGTGCATGATAGCTACGTGAGCAGTGCATACAATTACGTGATCAGTGCATGCGCAATCACATGATCAGTGCATGAGAGCCACGTGATCAGTGCATGATTATTCACGTGATAGGTGTGTGATCAGCCACGTGAACAGTGCATGCTCAGTCACGTGATAAGGGCCTGCTGAGCTGCGTGATTACTGTCTGCTCATCTGCTTGACAATTGCCAGCTGAGCTGTACGATTCCTGCCTGTCATCTCCTTGACAATTGCCACCTGTGCTGCATAATTCCTGCCTGCTCATCTACTTGATTATTGCCAGGTGAGCAGCATGATTTCTCAGAGCTGAGTTCCATGATTATAGCCTGCTGACTGATTCCTGCCTACTCAGCTCTTTGTTCATTGCCTGCAGATGCACATGATCAGTGTGTGACACCAAACATGATCAGCACATGATCAGTCACATGATCAATGCATGATAAGCCAGGTGATCAGTGCATGATCAATTACGTGATCATTGCATGATGAGCCACGTGAGCAGTGCATGATCAGCCACGTGATCAGTGCATGATCAGTCACATGATCAGTGCGTGATTAGTCACGTGTTCAGTGCATGATCAGCCACGTGATCAGTGCATGATCAATTACGTGATTAGTGCATGATCAGTTACTTGAGCAGAGTATGATCAGCCATGTGATCAGTGCATGGTCAGACACGTGAAGAGTGTGTGATCAGCCACGTGATCAGTGCATGATATCCAAGTGATCAGTGCATGATCAACCACGTAATCAGTGTATGATCAGCCACGTGAACAGTGCATGCTCAGTCACGTGATCATGGCCTGCTGAGCTGCGTGATTCCTGTCTGCTCATATGCTTGACAATTGCCAGCTGAGCTGCACGATTCCTGCCTGCTCAACTGCTTGATTATTGCCAGCTGAGCAGCATGATTCCTCACAGCTGAGTTCCATGATTTTTGCCTGCTGACTGTTTGATTCGTGCCTACTCAGCTCTTTGTTTATTGCCTCCAGAGGCACATGATCAGTGTATGAAAGCAAACATGATCAGCGCATGATCAGTCACATGATCAGCGCCATTAAGTCACGTGATCACTACATGATAGTCATGTGATCAGTCCATGCTCAGTCACGGTATCAGTGCATGATCAGCCACGTGATCAGTGCATGATAGCCACGTGATCACTGCATGATAGCCACATGATCAGTGCATGATCAGCCAGGTGATCAGTACATGATAGCTACGTAATCAGTTCATGATTAGTCACCTGATCTGTGTATGACCAGGCAGGTGATCAGTGTATGATCAGCCATGTAACAATGCAATATAGCCACGTGATCAGTGCATGATCAGTCACCTGATGGGTGTATGATCGGTCACGTGACCGGTACATGGGAGCTACATGATCATTGCATGATCAGCCACGTGATCAGTGCATGATAGCCACTTGATCAGGGCATGATCAGTCACGTGACCAGTACATGATCAGTCACGTGATCAGTGCATGATAGCCACGTGATCAGTGCATGATAGCCACGTGATCAGTGCATGATCAGTTACGTGAGCAGTGTATGATCAGCCACGTGATCAGTGCATGGTCAGACACCTGAACAGTGTATGATCAGCCACGTGATCAGTGCATGATATCCAAGTGATCAGTGCATGATCAATCACGTGATAAGTGTATGATCAGCCACGTGAACAGTGCATGCTCAGTCACGTGATCAGGGCCTGCTGAGCTGCGTGATTACTGTCTGCTCATCTGCTTGACAATTGCCAGCTGAGCTGCACGATTCCTGCCTGTCACCTGCTTGACAATTGCCAGCTCTGCTGTGTAATTCCTGCCTGCTCAGCTGCTTGATTATTGCCAGCTGAGCAGCATGATTCCTCACAGCTGAGTTCCATGATTATTGCCTGCTGACTGTTTGATTCGTGCCTACTCAGCTCTTTGTTTATTGCCTCCAGAGGCACATGATCAGTGTATGATGGCAAACATGATCAGCGCATGATCAGTCACATGATCAGCGCCATTAAGTCACGTGATCACTAATGATAGTCATGTGATCAGTCCATGCTCAGTCATGGTATTAGTGCATGATCAGCCACGTTATCAGTGAATGATCTGTCTCATGATTAGTGTATGATCATCCACGTGATCAGTGCATGGGCAGTCATGTGATAAGTGCATGATTAGACGTGATCAGTGCATGATCAGTCTCGTGGTCAGTGAATGATAGCCACGTGACCAGTGCATGATCAGTCACCTGATGGGTTTATGATCATTCACGAGACCGGAACATGGTAGCTATATTATCAGTGTATGACCAGCCATGTGATAAGTGCATGATAGCCACGTGATCAGTGCATGATCAGCCACGTGATCAGTGCATGATCAGTCACGTGATCAGTGCATGATCAGCCACATGATCAGTGCATGATCAATTACGTCATCAGTGCATGATCAGTCACGTGACCAGTACATGGTAGCTGCGTGATCAGTGTATGACCAGCCAAGTGATCAGTGCATGATAGACACGTGATCAGTGCATGATCAGTCACGTGATCAGTGCATGAGCAGTCACGTGATCAGTGCATGATCAGCCACATGATCAGTGCATGATAAATTACGTCATCAGTGCATGATCAGTCACGTGACCAGTACATGATAGCTGCGTGATCATTGCATGATAAGCCAAGTGAGCAGTGCATGATAGCCACGTGATCAGTGCATGATCAGTCACGTGATCAGTGCATGATCAGTCACGTGATCAGTGCATGATCAATTACGTGATCATTGCATGATCAGTCACGTGACCAGTACATGGAAACTACGTGATCATTGCATGATCAGCCACGTGATCTGTGCATGATAGCCACGTGATCAGTGCATGATAGCCACGTGATCAGTGCATGATAGCCACGTTATCAATTCATGAGTTGTCACGTGATCTTTGCATGACCAGTCACGTGATCAGTGTATGATCAGCCACGTGATCAGTGCATGATAGCCACGTGATCAGTGCATGATCAGTCATGTGAACAGTGCATGATCAGTCACGTGATCAGTGTATGATCACCCAAGTGATCAATGCATGATCAATTACATGATCAGTGCATGATCAGTCACGTGACCAATACATGGTAGCTAAGTGATCATTGTATGATCAGAGACGTAAGCTGTGCATGATAGCCACGTGATCAGTGTATGATCAGTCACGTGATCAGTGCATGAACAATCACGGTATCAGTTCATGATCAATTACGTTACCATTGCATGATCAGTCACGTGACCAGTACATGTTAGCTACGTGATCATTGCAGGATCAGCCACGTGAGCACTGCATGATAGACACGTGATCACTGCATTATCAGTCACGTGATCAGTGTATGATCAGCCACGTGATCAGTGCATGATCAGCCGCATGATCAGTGCATGATCAATTACGTGATCATTGCATGATCAGCCACGTGAGCCGTGCATGATAGCCACGAGATCAGTGCATGATCAGTCACGTGATCAGTGCATGATCAGTCACGTGAACAGTGCATGATAAGTCACCTGATCAGTGCATGATCAATTACGTGATCAGTTCATGATCACTCACGTGACCAGTACATGGTAGCTACTTGATCATTGCATGATCAGCCACGTGAGCAGTGCATGATAGCCACGTGATCAGTGCAAGATCTGTCACATGATCAGTGTATGATCATCCACGTGTTCAGTGCATGGGCAGTCATGTGATCAGTGCATGATATAGATGTGATCAGTGCATGATCAGTCTTGTGATCAGTGTATGATCAACCACGTGATCAGTGCACGATAGCCAGGTAATGAGTACATGATAGCCAGATGATCAGTGCATTATCAGTCACATTATCAGGGTATGATCAGCCAAGTAATCAGTGCATGATAGCCAAATGATCAGTGCATGATCAGTCACGTGATCAGTGCATGATCAGTCACGTGATCAGTGTATGATCATCCACGTGATCAGTGCATGTGGAGTCATGTAATCAATGCATGATAGCGCCGTGATCAGTGCACGATCAGTCCCGTGATGAGTGTATGATCAGCCAAGTGATCAGTGCATGTGGAGTCATGTAATCAATGCATGATAGCGCCGTGATCAGTGCACGATCAGTCCCGTGATGAGTGTATGATCATCCACGTTATCAGTGCATGTGGAGTCATGTAATCAATGCATGATACCGCTGTGATCAGTGCACGATCAATCCCGTGATGAGTGTATGATCAGCCAAGTGATCAGTGCAAGATAGCTACGTGATCAGTGCATGATCAGTCACATGATCAGTGCATGATCAGCCACGTCATCTGTGCATGATAGCCACGTGATGAGTGCATACAATTACGTGATCAGTGCATGTGCAATCACGTGATCAGTGCATGAGAGCCACGTGATCAGTGCATGATCAGTCACGTGATAGGTATGTGATCAGCCACGTGAACAGTGCATGCTCCGTCACGTGATCAGGGCCTGCTGAGCTGCGTGATTCCTGTCTGCTCATCTGCTTGACAATTGCCAGCTGAGCTGCACGATTCCTGCCTGTCATCTCCTTGACAATTGCCACCTGTGCTGCGTAATTCCCGCCTGCTCATCTACTTGATTATTGCCAGCTGAGCAGCATGATTTCTCAGAGCTGAGTTCCATGATTATTGCCTGCTCACTGATTCCTGCCTACTCAGCTCTTTGTTCATTGACTCCAGAGGCACATGATAAGTGTATGAAACCAAACATGATCAGCACATGATCAGTCACATGATCAATGCATGATAAGCCAGGTGATCAGTGCATGATCAATTACGTGATCAGTGCATGATCAGTCATGTGACCAGTACATGGTAGCTGCGTGATCATTGCATGATCAGCCACGTAATCAGTGCATGATAGCCACGTGATCAGTGCATGATCAGTCACGTGATCAGTGCATGATCAGCCACGTGATCAGTGCATGATCAATTACGTGATCAGTGCATGATCAGTCACATGACCAGTACATGGTAGCTACGTGATCATTGCATGATCAGCTACGTAATCAGTGCATGATAGCCACGTGATCAGTGCATGATAGCCACGTGATCAGTGCATGATCAGTCACGTGATCAGTGCATGATCAGTCACGTGATCAGGGCATGATCAGTCACGTGATCAGTGCATGATCAATTACGTTACCATTGCATGATCAGTCACGTGACCAGTACATGGTAGCTATGTGATCATTGTATGATCAGCCACGTAAGCAGTGCATGATAGCCACGTGATCAGTGTATGATCAGCCACGTGATCAGTGCATGATCAATTACGTGATCAGTGCATGATCAGTCACGTGACCAGTACATGGTAGCTATGTGATCATTGTATGATCAGCCACGTTAGCAGTGCATGATAGCCACGTGATCAGTGCATGATCAGTCACGTGATCAGGGCATGATCACTCACGTGATCAGTGCATGATCAATTACGTTACCATGGCGTGATCAGTCACATGACCAGTAAATGTTAGCTACGTGATCATTGCAGGATCAGCCACGTGAGCACTGAATGATAGACATGTGACCAGTGCATGATCAGCTACGTGAGCAGTGTATGATCAGCCACTTGATCAGTGCATGATCAGACACGTGAACAGTGTATGATCAGCCAGGTGATCAGTGCATGATACCTACGTGATCAGCTCATGATTAGTCACGTGAGCTGTGCATGACCAGGCACATGAACAGTGTATGATCCGCCATGTGATCAGTGCATTATAGCCACGTGATCAATGCATGATCAATTACGTGATCAGTGCATGATCAGTCACGTGACCAGTACATGGTAGCTACGTGATCATTGCATGATCAGCCACGTTAGCAGTGCATGATAGTCACATGATCAGTGCATGATCAGTCACGTGTTCAGTGCGCGATCAGTCACGTGAACAGTGCATGATAAGTCACCTGATCAGTGCATGATCAATTACGTGATCAGTGCATGATCACTCACGTGACCAGTACATGGTAGCTACGTGATCATTGCATGTTCAGCCACGTTAGCAGTGCATGATAGTCACGTGATCAGTGCATGATCAGTTTCGGGAGCAGAGTATGATCAGCCACTTGATCAGTGCAGTATAGCCACGTGATCACTGCATGATCTGTCACATGATCAGTGTATGATCATCCACGTGATCAGTGCATGGGCAGTCATGTGATCAGTACAAGGTAGCTGCGTGATGATTGCATGATCAGCCAAGTTAGCAGTGCATCATAGCCACGTGATCAGTGCATGATAGCCACGTGATCAGTGCATGATCAGTTACGTGAGCAGTGTATGATCAGCCACGTGATCAGTGCATGTTCAGACAGGTGAACAGTGTAAGATCAGCCACGTGATCAGTGCATGATATCCAAGTGATCAGTGCATGATCAATCACGTGATCAGTGTATGATCAGCCACGTGAACAGTGCATGCTCAGTCACGTGATCAGGGCCTGCTGAGCTGCGTGATTACTGTCTGCTCATCTGCTTGACAATTGCCAGCTGAGCTGCACGATTCCTACCTGTCATCTGCTTGACAATTGCCAGCTGTGCTGTGTAGTTCCTGCCTGCTCAGCTGCTTGATTATTGCCAGCTGAGCAGCATGATTCCTCACAGCTGAGTTCCATGATTATTGCCTGCTGACTGTTTGATTCGTGCCTACTCAGCTCTTTGTTTATTGCCTCCAGAGGCACATGATCAGTGTATGATAGCAAACATGATCAGCGCATGATCAGTCACATGATCAGCGCCATTAAGTCACGTGATCACTACATGATAGTCATGTGATCAGTCCATGCTCAGTCACGGTATCAGTGCATGATCAGCCACGTGATCAGTGCATGATCAGCCAGGTGATCAAATCATGATAGCTATGTGATCATGATTTGTCACGTGATCTGTGCATGACCAGGCAGGTGATCAGTGTATGATCAGCCACGTGATCAGTGCATGATCCGTCACCTGATGGGTGTATGATCAGTCACCTGACCGGTACATGGTAGCTACATGATCATTGCATGATCAGCCACCTGAGCAGTGCATGATAGCCACGTTATCAGTGCATGATCAGTCAAGTGACCAGTATATGGTAGCTAGGTGATCATTGCATGATCAGCCACATGAGCCGTGCATGATAGCCACGAGATCATTGCATGATCAGTCACGTGATCAGTGTATTATCATCTGGGTGAACAGTGCATGGGCAGTCATGTGATCAGTGCATGATATAGACGTGATCAGTGCATGATCAGTCTCGTGATCAGTGTATGATCAACCACGTGATCAGTGCACGATAGCCAGGTAATGAGTGCATGATAGCCAGATGATCAGTGCATTATCAGTCCCGTGATCAGTGCATGATCAGCCAAGTAATCAGTGCATGATAGCCAACTGATCAGTGGATGATCAGTCACCCGATCAGTGCATGGTCAGTCACGGGATCAGTGCATGATCAGCCACGTGAATAGTGCATGATGAATTACGTGATCAGTGCATGATCAGTCACGTGATCAGTACATGATCAGTCACGTGAACAGTGCATGATCAGTCATGTGATCAGTGTATGACCAGCCAAGTGATCAGTGCATGATAGCCACGTGATAAGTGCATGATCAGTCACGTGATCAGTGCATGATCAGTCACGTGATCAGTGTATGATCAGCTACCTGATCAGTGCATGATCAGCAAAATGATCAGTGCATGATCAATTACGTGATCAGTGCATGATCAGCCATGTGATCAGTGCATGGTCAGTCACGTGATCAGTGCATGATCATCCACGTAATCAGTGCATGTGGAGTCATGTAGACAATGCATGTCAGCGCCGGGATCAGTGCACGATCAGTCCCGTGATTAGTGTATGATCAACCAAGTGATCAGTGCAAGAGAGCTACGTGATCAGTGCATGATCAACCACGTCTTCAGTGCATGATAGCCACGTGAGCAGTGCATACAATTACGTGATCAGTGCATGCGCAATCACGTGATCAGTGCATGAGAGCCACGTGATCAGTGCATGATTATTCACGTGATAGGTGTGTGAACAGCCACGTGAACAGTGCATGCTCAGTCACGTGATAAGGGCCTGCTGAGCTGCGTAATTACTGTCTGCTCATCTGCTTGACAATTGCCAGCTGAGCTGTACGGTTCCTGCCTGTCATCTCCTTGACAATTGCCACCTGTGCTGCATAATTCCTGCCTGCTCATCTACTTGATTATTGCCAGGTGAGCAGCATGATTTCTCAAATCTGAGTTCCATGATTATAGCATGCTGACTGATTCCTGCCTACTCAGCTCTTTGTTCATTGCCTACAGATGCAAATGATCAGTGTGTGACACCAAACATGATCAGCACATGATCAGTCACATGATCAATGCATGATAAGCCAGGTGATCAGTGCATGATCAATTACGTGATCATTGCATGATGAGCCACATGAGCAGTGCATGATAGCCACGTGATCAGTGCATGATCAGTCACGTGATCAGTGCATGATCAGTCACGTGTTCAGTGCATGATCAGCCACGTGATCAGTGCATGATCAATTACGTGATTAGTGCATGATCAGTTACGTGAGCAGTGTATGATCAGCCATGTGATCAGTGCATGGTCAGACACGTGAACAATGTATGATCAGCCATGTGATCAGTGCATGATATCCAAGTGATCAGTGCATGATCAATCACGTGATCAGTGTATGATCAGCCAGGTGAACAGTGCGTGCTCAGTCACGTGATCACGGCCTGCTGAGCTGCGTGATTCCTGTCTGCTCATCTGCTTGACAATTGCCAGCTGAGCTGCACGATTCCTGCCTGTCATCTGCTTGACAATTGCCAGCTGTGCTGCGTAATTCCTGCCTGCTCAGCAGCTTGATTATTGCCAGCTGAGCAGCATGATTCCTCACAGCTGAGTTCCATGATTATTGCCTGCTGACTGTTTGATTCGTGCCTACTCAGCTCTTTGTTTATTGCCTCCAGAGGCACATGATCAGTGTATGATAGCAAACATGATCAGCGCATGATCAGTCACATGATCAGCGCCATTAAGTCACGTGATCACTACATGATAGTCATGTGATCAGTCCATGCTCAGTCACGGTATCAGTGCATGATCAGCCACGTGATCAGTGCATGATCTGTCACATGATTAGTGTATGATCATCCACGTGATCAGTGCATGGGCAGTCATGTGATCAGTGCATGATTAGACGTGATCAGTGCATGATCAGTCTCGTGGTCAGTGCATGATAGCCACGTGATTAGTGCATGATCAGTCACCTGATGGGGGTATGATCATTCCCGTGACCGGAACATGGTAGCTATATGATCAGTGTATGACCAGCCATGTGATAAGTGCATGATAGCCACGTAATCAGTGCATGATCAGCCACGTGATCAGTGCATGATCATTCACGTGATCAGTGCATGATCAGCCACATGATCAGTGCATGAACAATTACGTCATCAGTGCATGATCAGTCATGTGACCAGTATATGGTAGCTGCGTGATCAGTGTATGACCAGCCAAGTAATCAGTGCATGATAGCCACGTGATCAGTGCATGATCAGTCACGTGATCAGTGTCTGAGCAGTCACGTGATCACTGCATGATCAGCCACATGATCAGTGCATGATCAATTACGTGATCAGTGCATGATCAGTCACGTGACCAGTACATGGTAGCTGCGTGATCATTGCATGATCAGCCAAGTTAGCAGTGCCTGATAGCCACGTGATCAGTGCATGATCAGTCACGTGTTCAGTGCATGATCAGTCATGTAATCTGTGCATGACGAGGCACGTGATCAGTGTATGACCAGCCAAGGGATCAGTGCATGATATCCACGTGATCAGTGCATGATCAGTCACGTGATCAGTGCATGTTCAGCCACGTGATCTGTGCATGATCTGTCACATGATTAGTGTATGATCATCCACGTGATCAGTGCATGGGCAGTCATGTGATCAGTGCATGATTAGACGTGATCAGTGCATGATCAGTCTCGTGGTCAGTGCATGATAGCCACGTGATCAGTGCATGATCAGTCACCTGATGGGTGTATGATCATTCACATGACCGGAACATGGTAGCTATATGATCAGTGTATGACCAGCCATGTGATAAGTGCATGATAGCCACGTGATCAGTGCACGATCAGCCACGAGATCAGTGCATGATCAGTCACGTGACCAGTACATGGTAGCTACGTGATCATTGCATGATCAGCCACGTGATCAGTGCATGATAGCCACGTGATCAGTGCATGATAGCCACGTGATCAGTGCATGATCAGTCATGTGATACGTGTGTGATCAGCCACGTGATCAATGAATGATAGCCACGTGATTAGTGCATGATAGCCACGTGATCAGTGCATGATCAGTCACATGATACGTGTGTGATCAGCCACGTGATCAGTGCATGATGAGTCAGTTGATCAGTGCAGGATTAATTACGTTATCAGTGCATGATCAGTCACGTGACCAGTACATGGTTGCTACGTGATCATTGCATGATCAGCCACGTGAGCAGTGCATGATAGCCCCGTGATCAGTGCATGATCAGTCACGTGATCAGTACATGATCAGTCAACTGACAGTGCATGATCATTTACGTGATCTGAGCACGATCAATCACGTGACCAGTATATGGTAGCTACGTGAACATTGCATGACCAGCCAGGTGAGAAGTGCATGATAGCCACGTGATGTGTGCATGTTCAGTTACGTGAGCAGAGTATGATCAGCCACGTGATCAGTGCATGAGTGCCACGTGATCAGTGCATGATCAGTCACGTGACAGGTGTGTGGTAAGCCACGTGAACAATGCATGTTCAGCCACGTGATCAGTGCATGATATCCACGTGATCAGTGCATGATCAGTTACGTGAACAGTGTATGATCAGCCACGTGAGCAGTGCATGGTCAGACACGTGAACAGTGTATGATCAAACACGTGAACAGTGCATCATATCCACGTGATCAGTGGATGATGAGTCTCGTGAACAGTGCATGATCAGTCACGTGATCAATTCATGATCAGTCACGTGATCAGTGTATGATCAGCCACGTGATCAGTGCATGGTCAGCCACATGACCATTGCATGATCAATTACGTGATCAGTGCATGATCAGTCACGTGACCAGTACATGGTAGCTACGTGATCATTGCAGGATCAGCCAACTGAGCAGTGCATGATAGCCACGTGATCAGTGCATGATCAGCCACGTGATCAGTGCATAATCAGTCACGTGATCAGTGCATGGTCAGACACGTGATCAGTGAATGATCAGTCACGTGATCAGTGTATGATCAGACAAATGATCAGTGCATGATCAATTACGTGATCAGTGCATGATCAGTCACGTGATCAGTGCATGATCAGTCACGTGATCAGTGTATGATCAGCCACGAGATCAGTGCATGATCAGCCAAATGATCAGTGCATGATCAGCCAAATGATCAGTGCATGATCAATTACGTGATCAGTGCATGATCAGCCACGTGATCAGTGCATGATCAGCCAGGTGATCAGTTCATGATAGCTATGTGATCAGTTCATGATTTGTCACGTGATCTGTGCATGACCAGGCAGGTGATCAGTGTATGATCAGCCACGTGATCAGTGCATGATCCGTCACCTGATGGGTGTATGATCAGTCACCTGACAGGTACATGGTAGCTACATGATCATTGCATGATCAGCCACGTGAGTCGTGCATGATAGCCACCTGATCAGTGCATGGTCAGTCACGTGATCAGTGTATGATCATCCACGTGATCAGTGCATGTGGAGTCATGTAGACAATGAATGATAGCGCCGTGATCAGTGCACGATCAGTCCCATGATGAGTGTATGACCAGCCAAGTGATCAGTGCATGATAGCCACGTGATCAGTGCATGATCAGTCACGTGATCAGTGCATGATCAGTCACGTGATCAGTGTATGATCAGCCACGTGATCAGTGCATGATCAGCCAAATGATCAATGCATGATCAATTACGTGATCAGTGCATGATAGCCACGTGATCAGTGCATGATCAGTCACGTGATCAGTGCATGATCAGTCACGTGATCAGTGTATGATCAGCCACGAGATCAGTGCATGATCAGCCAAATGATCAGTGCATGATCAGCCAAATGATCAGTGCATGATCAATTACGTGATCAGTGCATGATCAGCCACGTGATCAGTGCATGATCAGCCAGGTGATCAGTTCATGATAGCTATGTGATCAGTTCATGATTTGTCACGTGATCTGTGCATGACCAGGCAGGTGATCAGTGTATGATCAGCCACGTGATCAGTGCATGATCCGTCACCTGAAGGGTGTATGATCAGTCACCTGACCGGTACATGGTAGCTACATGATCATTGCATGATCAGCCACGTGAGTAGTGCATGATAGCCACGTGATCAGTGCATGATCAGTCACGTGTTCAGTGCATGATCAGTCATGTAATCTGTGCATGACCAGGCACGTTATCTGTGTATTACCAGCTAAGTGATCAGAGCATGATAGCCACGTGATCAGTGCATGATCAGTCACGTGATCAGTGCATGATCAGTCACGTGATCAGTGGATGATCAGCCACCTGATCAGTGCATGATCAGCCACATGATCAGTGCATGATCAATTATGTGATCAGTGCATGATCAGTCACGTGAGCAGTATATGGTAGCTAGGTGATCATTGCATGATCAGCCACATGAGCCGTGCATGATAGCCACGAGATCAGTGCATGATCAGTCACGTGATTAGTGCATGATCACTCACCTCAACAGGGCATGATAAGTCACGTGATCAGTGCATGATCAATTACGTGATCAGTGCATGATCACTCATGTGACCAGTATATGGTAGCTACGTGATCATTGCATGAACAGCCGCGTGAGCAGTGCATGATAGCCACGTGATCAGTGCATGATCTGTCATATGATCAGTGTATGATCATCCGGGTGATCAGTGCATGGGCAGTCATGTGATCAGTGCATGATATAGACGTGATCAGTGCATGATCAGTCTCGTGATCAATGTATGATCAACCACGTGATCAGTGCACGATAGCCAGGTAATGAGTGCATGATAGCCAGATGATCAGTGCATTATCAGTCAGGTGACCAGTGTATGATCAGCCAAGTAATCAGTGCATGATAGCCAACTGATCAGTGGATGATTAGTCACGTGATCAGTGCATGGTCAGTCACGTGAACAGTGCATGATCAGCCACGTGAATAGTGCATGATCAATTACGTGATCAGTGCATGATCAGTCACGTGATCAGTACATGATCAGTCACGTGAACAGTGCATGATCAGTCACGTGATAAGTGTATGATCAGCCATGTGATCAGTGCATGATCAGTCACGTGATAAGTGTATGATCAGCCATGTGATCAGTGCATGATCAGCGAAATGATCAGTGCATGATCAATTACGTGATCAGTGCATGATCAGCCACGTGATCAGTGCATGGTCAGTCACGTGATCAGTGCATGATCATCCACGTGATCAGTGCATGTGGAGTCATGTAGACAATGCATGATAGCGCCGGGATCAGTGCACGATCAGTCCCGTGATGAGTGTGTGATCAGCCAAGTGATCAGTGCAAGAGAGCTACGTGATCAGTGCATGATCAACCACGTCATCAGTGCATGATAGCCACGTGAGCAGTGCATACAATTACGTGATCAGTGCATGCGCAATCACGTGATCAGTGCATGAGAGCCACGTGATCAGTGCATGATTATTCACCTGATAGGTGTGTGATCAGCCACGTGAACAGTGCATGCTCAGTCACGTGATAAGGGCCTGCTGAGCTGCGTGATTACTGTCTGCTCATCTGCTTGACAATTGCCAGCTGAGCTGTACGATTCCTGCCTGTCATCTCCTTGACAATTGCCACCTGTGCTGCATAATTCCTGCCTGCTCATCTACTTGATTATTGCCAGGTGAGCAGCATGATTTCTCAAATCTGAGTTCCATGGTTATAGCCTGCTGACTGATTCTGCCTACTCAGCTCTTTGTTCATTGCCTGCAGATGCACATGATCAGTGTGTGACACCAAACATGATCAGCACATGATCAGTCACATGATCAATGCATGATAAGCCAGGTGATCAGTGCATGATCAATTACGTGATCATTGCATGATGAGCCACATGAGCAGTGCATGATAGCTACGTGATCAGTGCATGATCAGTCACGTGATCAGTGCATGATCAGTCACGTGTTCAGTGCATGATCAGCCACGAGATCAGTCCATGATCAATTACGTGATTAGTGCATGATCACTTACGTGAGCAGTGTATGATCAGCCAGGTGAACAGTGCATGCTCAGTCACGTGATCAGGGCCTGCTGAGCTGCGTGATTCCTGTCTGCTCATCTGCTTGACAATTGCCAGCTGAGCTGCACGATTCCTGCCTGTCATCTGCTTGACAATTGCCAGCTGTGCTGCGTAATTCCTGCCTGCTCAGCTGCTTGATTATTGCCAGCTGAGCAGCATGATTCCTCACAGATGAGTTCCATGATTTTTGCCTCCTGACTGTTTGATTCGTGCCTACTCAGCTCTTTGTTTATTGCCTCCAGAGGCACATGATCAGTGTATGAAAGCAAACATAATCAGCGCATGATCAGTCACATGATCAGCGCCATTAAGTCACGTGATCACTACATGGTAGTCATGTGATCAGTCCATGCTCAGTCACGGTATCAGTGCATGATCAGCCACGTGATCAGTGCATGATAGCCACGTGATCACTGCATGATAGCCACATGATCAGTGCATGATCAGCCAGGTGATCAGTACATGATAGCTACGTAATCAGTTCATTATTAGTCACCTGATCTGTGCATGACGAGGCAGGTGATCAGTGTATGATCAGCCACGTTAACAATGCAATATAGCCACGTGATCAGTGCCTGATCAGTCACCTGATGGGTGTATGATCGGTCACGTGACCGGTACATGGGAGCTACATGATCATTGCATGATCAGCCACGTGATCAGTGCATGATAGCCACTTGATCAGGGCATGATCAGTCACGTGACCACTGCATGATCAGTCACGTGATCAGTGCATGATAGCCACGGGATCAGTGCATGATAGCCACGTGATCAGTGCATGATCAGTTACGTGAGCAGTGTATGATCAGCCACGTGATCAGTGCATGGTCAGACACGTGAACAGTGTATGCTCAGTCACGGTATCAGTGCATGATCAGCCACGTGATCAGTGCATGATCTGTCACATGATTAGTGTATGATCATCCACGTGATCAGTGCATGGGCAGTCATGTGATCAGTGCATGATTAGACGTGATCAGTGCATGATCAGTCTCGTGGTCAGTGCATGATAGCCACGTGATCAGTGCATGATCAGTCACCTGATGGGTGTATGATCATTAACGTGACCGGGACATGGTAGCTATATGATCAGTGTATGACCAGCCATGTGATAAGTGCATGATAGCCACGTGATCAGTGCATAATCAGCCACGTGATCAGTGCATGATCAGTCACGTGATCAGTGCATGATCAGCCCCATTATCAGTGGATGATGAATTACGTGATCAGTGCATGAGCAGTCACGTGACCAGTACACGGTAGCTGCGTGATCAGTGTATGACCAGTCAAGTGATCAGCGCATGATAGCCACGTGATCAGTGCATGGTCAGTCACGTGATCAGTGCATGAGCAGTCACGTGATCAGTGCATTATCAGCCACATGGTCAGTGCATGATCAATTACGTCATCAGTGCATGATCAGTCACGTGACCAGTACAAGGTAGCTGCGTGATCATTGCATGATCAGCCAAGTTAGCAGTGCATGATAGCCACGTGATCAGTGCATGATAGCCACGTGATCAGTGCATGATCAGTTACGTGAGCAGTGTATGATCAGCCACGTGATCAGTGCATGTTCAGACACGTGAACAGTGTAAGATCAGCCACGTGATCAGTGCATGATATCCAAGTGATCAGTGCATGATCAATCACGTGATCAGTGTATGATCAGCCACGTGAACAGTGCATGCTCAGTCACGTGATCAGGGCCTGCTGAGCTGCGTGATTACTGTCTGCTCATCTGCTTGACAATTGCCAGCTGAGCTGCACGATTCCTGCCTGTCATCTGCTTGACAATTGCCAGCTGTGCTGTGTAGTTCCTGCCTGCTCAGCTGCTTGATTATTGCCAGCTGAGCAGCATGATTCCTCACAGCTGAGTTCCATGATTATTGCCTGCTGACTGTTTGATTCGTGCCTACTCAGCTCTTTGTTATTGCCTCCAGAGGCACATGATCAGTGTATGATAGCAAACATGATCAGCGCATGATCAGTCACATGATCAGCGCCATTAAGTCACGTGATCACTACATGATAGTCATGTGATCAGTCCATGCTCAGTCACGGTATCAGTGCATGATCAGCCACGTGATCAGTGCATGATCTGTCACATGATTAGTGTATGATCATCCACGTGATCAGTGCATGGGCAGTCATGTGATCAGTGCATGATTAGACGTGATCAGTGCATGATCAGTCTCGTGGTCAGTGCATGATAGCCACGTGATCAGTGCATGATCAGTCACCTGATGGGGGTATGATCATTCCCGTGACCGGAACATGGTAGCTATATGATCAGTGTATGACCAGCCATGTGATAAGTGCATGATAGCCACGTGATCAGTGCATGATCAGCCACGTGATCAGTGCATGATCATTCACGTGATCAGTGCATGATCAGCCACATGATCAGTGCATGAACAATTACGTCATCAGTGCATGATCAGTCTTGTGACCAGTATATGGAAGCTGCGTGATCAGTGTATGACCAGCCAAGTAATCAGTGCATGATAGCCACGTGATCAGTGCATGATCAGTCACGTGATCAGTGTCTGAGCAGTCACGTGATCACTACATAATCAGCCAAATGATCATGCATGATCAATTACGTCATCAGTGCATGATCTGTCACGTGACCAGTACATGGTAGCTGCGTGATCATTGCATGATCAGCCAAGTTAGCAGTGCCTGATAGCCACGTGATCAGTGCATGATCAGTCACGTGTTCAGTGCATGATCAGTCATGTAATCTGTGCATGACGAGGCACGTGATCAGTGTATGACCAGCCAAGTGATCAGTGCATGATATCCACGTGATCAGTGCATGATGAGTCTCGTGAACAGTGCATGATCAGTCACGTGATCAATTCATGATCAGTCACGTGCTCAGTGTGTAGTCAGTCACGTGATCAGTGTATGATCAGCCACGTGATCAGTGCATGATCAGCCACATGACCATTGCATGATCAGTCACGTGACCAGTACATGGTAGCTACCTGATCATTGCAGGATCAGCCAAGTGAGCAGTGCATGATAGCCACGTGATCAGTGCATGATCAGCCACGTGATCAGTGCATAATCAGTCACGTGATCAGTGCATGGTCAGAACCGTGATCAGTGAATGATCAGTCACGTGATCAGTGTATGATCAACCACGTGATCATTGTATGATCAGCCAAATGATCAGTGCATGATCAATTACGTGATCAGTGCATGATAGCCACGTGATCAGTGCATGATCAGTCACGTGATCAGTGCATGATCAGTCACGTGATCAGTATGATCAACCACGAGATCAGTGCATGATCAGCCAAATGATCAGTGCATGATCAGCCAAATGATCAGTGCATGATCAATTACGTGATCAGTGCATGATCAGCCACGTGATCAGTGCATGATGAGCCAGGTGATCAGTTCATGACAGCTATGTGATCAGTTCATGATTTGTCACGTGATTTGTGCATGACCAGGCAGGTGATCAGTGTATGATCAGCCACGTGATCAGTGCATGATCCGTCACCTGATGGGTGTATGATCAGTCACCTGACCGGTACATGGTAGCTACATGATCATTGCATGGTCAGCCACGTGAGTAGTGCATGATAGCCATGTGATCAGTGCATGATCAGTCACGTGTTCAGTGCATGATCAGTCATGTAATCTGTGCATGACCAGGCACGTAATCAGTGTATGACCAGCCAAGTGATCAGTGCATGATAGCCACGTGATCAGTGCATGATCAGTCACGTGATCAGTGCATGATCAGTCACGTGATCAGTGTATGATCAGCCACGTGATCAGTGCATGATCAGCCAAATGATCAGTGCATGATCAATTACGTGATCAGTGCATGATAGCCACGTGATCAGTGCATGATCAGTCACGTGATCAGTGCATGATCAGTCACGTGATCAGTGTATGATCAGCCAAGAGATCAGTGCATGATCAGCCAAATGATCAGTGCATGATCAGCCAAATGATCAGTGCATGATCCATTACGTGATCAGTGCATGATCAGCCACGTGATCAGTGCATGATCAGCCAGGTGATCAGTTCATGATAGCTATGTGATCAGTTCATGATTTGTCACGTGATCTCTGCATGACCAGGCAGGTGATCTGTGTATGACCAGCCAAGTGATCAGAGCATGATAGCCACGTGATCAGTGCATGGTCAGTCACGTGATCAGTGCATGATCATCCACGTGATCAGTGCATGTGGAGTCATGTAGACAATGAATGATAGCGCCGTGATCAGTGCACGATCAGTCCCATGATGAGTGTATGATCAGCCAAGTGATCAGTGCAAGAGAGCTACGTGATCAGTGCATGATCAGCCACGTCATCAGTGCATGATAGCTACGTGAGCAGTGCATACAATTACGTGATCAGTGCATGCGCAATCACATGATCAGTGCATGAGAGCCACGTGATCAGTGCATGATTATTCACGTGATAGGTGTGTGATCAGCCACGTGAACAGTGCATGCTCAGTCACGTGATAAGGGCCTGCTGAGCTGCGTGATTACTGTCTGCTCATCTGCTTGACAATTGCCAGCTGAGCTGTACGATTCCTGCCTGTCATCTCCTTGACAATTGCCACCTGTGCTGCATAATTCCTGCCTGCTCATCTACTTGATTATTGCCAGGTGAGCAGCATGATTTCTCAGAGCTGAGTTCCATGATTATAGCCTGCTGACTGATTCCTGCCTACTCAGCTCTTTGTTCATTGACTGCAGATGCACATGATCAGTGTGTGACACCAAACATGATCAGCACATGATCAGTCACATGATCAATGCATGATAAGCCAGGTGATCAGTGCATGATCAATTACGTGATCATTGCATGATGAGCCACGTGAGCAGTGCATGATCAGCCACGTGATCAGTGCATGATCAGTCACATGATCAGTGCGTGATTAGTCACGTGTTCAGTGCATGATCAGCCACGTGATCAGTGCATGATCAATTACGTGATTAGTGCATGATCAGTTACTTGAGCAGAGTATGATCAGCCATGTGATCAGTGCATGGTCAGACACGTGAAGAGTGTGTGATCAGCCACGTGATCAGTGCATGATATCCAAGTGATCAGTGCATGATCAACCACGTAATCAGTGTATGATCAGCCACGTGAACAGTGCATGCTCAGTCACGTGATCATGGCCTGCTGAGCTGCGTGATTCCTGTCTGCTCATATGCTTGACAATTGCCAGCTGAGCTGCACGATTCCTGCCTGCTCAACTGCTTGATTATTGCCAGCTGAGCAGCATGATTCCTCACAGCTGAGTTCCATGATTTTTGCCTGCTGACTGTTTGATTCGTGCCTACTCAGCTCTTTGTTTATTGCCTCCAGAGGCACATGATCAGTGTATGAAAGCAAACATGATCAGCGCATGATCAGTCACATGATCAGCGCCATTAAGTCACGTGATCACTACATGATAGTCATGTGATCAGTCCATGCTCAGTCACGGTATCAGTGCATGATCAGCCACGTGATCAGTGCATGATAGCCACGTGATCACTGCATGATAGCCACATGATCAGTGCATGATCAGCCAGGTGATCAGTACATGATAGCTACGTAATCAGTTCATGATTAGTCACCTGATCTGTGTATGACCAGGCAGGTGATCAGTGTATGATCAGCCATGTAACAATGCAATATAGCCACGTGATCAGTGCATGATCAGTCACCTGATGGGTGTATGATCGGTCACGTGACCGGTACATGGGAGCTACATGATCATTGCATGATCAGCCACGTGATCAGTGCATGATAGCCACTTGATCAGGGCATGATCAGTCACGTGACCAGTACATGATCAGTCACGTGATCAGTGCATGATAGCCACGTGATCAGTGCATGATAGCCACGTGATCAGTGCATGATCAGTTACGTGAGCAGTGTATGATCAGCCACGTGATCAGTGCATGGTCAGACACCTGAACAGTGTATGATCAGCCACGTGATCAGTGCATGATATCCAAGTGATCAGTGCATGATCAATCACGTGATAAGTGTATGATCAGCCACGTGAACAGTGCATGCTCAGTCACGTGATCAGGGCCTGCTGAGCTGCGTGATTACTGTCTGCTCATCTGCTTGACAATTGCCAGCTGAGCTGCACGATTCCTGCCTGTCACCTGCTTGACAATTGCCAGCTCTGCTGTGTAATTCCTGCCTGCTCAGCTGCTTGATTATTGCCAGCTGAGCAGCATGATTCCTCACAGCTGAGTTCCATGATTATTGCCTGCTGACTGTTTGATTCGTGCCTACTCAGCTCTTTGTTTATTGCCTCCAGAGGCACATGATCAGTGTATGATGGCAAACATGATCAGCGCATGATCAGTCACATGATCAGCGCCATTAAGTCACGTGATCACTAATGATAGTCATGTGATCAGTCCATGCTCAGTCATGGTATTAGTGCATGATCAGCCACGTGATCAGTGAATGATCTGTCTCATGATTAGTGTATGATCATCCACGTGATCAGTGCATGGGCAGTCATGTGATAAGTGCATGATTAGACGTGATCAGTGCATGATCAGTCTCGTGGTCAGTGAATGATAGCCACGTGACCAGTGCATGATCAGTCACCTGATGGGTTTATGATCATTCACGAGACCGGAACATGGTAGCTATATTATCAGTGTATGACCAGCCATGTGATAAGTGCATGATAGCCACGTGATCAGTGCATGATCAGCCACGTGATCAGTGCATGATCAGTCACGTGATCAGTGCATGATCAGCCACATGATCAGTGCATGATCAATTACGTCATCAGTGCATGATCAGTCACGTGACCAGTACATGGTAGCTGCGTGATCAGTGTATGACCAGCCAAGTGATCAGTGCATGATAGACACGTGATCAGTGCATGATCAGTCACGTGATCAGTGCATGAGCAGTCACGTGATCAGTGCATGATCAGCCACATGATCAGTGCATGATAAATTACGTCATCAGTGCATGATCAGTCACGTGACCAGTACATGATAGCTGCGTGATCATTGCATGATAAGCCAAGTGAGCAGTGCATGATAGCCACGTGATCAGTGCATGATCAGTCACGTGATCAGTGCATGATCAGTCACGTGATCAGTGCATGATCAATTACGTGATCATTGCATGATCAGTCACGTGACCAGTACATGGAAACTACGTGATCATTGCATGATCAGCCACGTGATCTGTGCATGATAGCCACGTGATCAGTGCATGATAGCCACGTGATCAGTGCATGATAGCCACGTTATCAATTCATGAGTTGTCACGTGATCTTTGCATGACCAGTCACGTGATCAGTGTATGATCAGCCACGTGATCAGTGCATGATAGCCACGTGATCAGTGCATGATCAGTCATGTGAACAGTGCATGATCAGTCACGTGATCAGTGTATGATCACCCAAGTGATCAATGCATGATCAATTACATGATCAGTGCATGATCAGTCACGTGACCAATACATGGTAGCTAAGTGATCATTGTATGATCAGAGACGTAAGCTGTGCATGATAGCCACGTGATCAGTGTATGATCAGTCACGTGATCAGTGCAATGAACAATCACGGTATCAGTTCATGATCAATTACGTTACCATTGCATGATCAGTCACGTGACCAGTACATGTTAGCTACGTGATCATTGCAGGATCAGCCACGTGAGCACTGCATGATAGACACGTGATCACTGCATTATCAGTCACGTGATCAGTGTATGATCAGCCAAGTGATCAGTGCATGTGGAGTCATGTAATCAATGCATGATAGCGCCGTGATCAGTGCACGATCAGTCCCGTGATGAGTGTATGATCAGCCAAGTGATCAGTGCATGTGGAGTCATGTAATCAATGCATGATAGCGCCGTGATCAGTGCACGATCAGTCCCGTGATGAGTGTATGATCATCCACGTTATCAGTGCATGTGGAGTCATGTAATCAATGCATGATACCGCTGTGATCAGTGCACGATCAATCCCGTGATGAGTGTATGATCAGCCAAGTGATCAGTGCAAGATAGCTACGTGATCAGTGCATGATCAGTCACATGATCAGTGCATGATCAGCCACGTCATCTGTGCATGATAGCCACGTGATGAGTGCATACAATTACGTGATCAGTGCATGTGCAATCACGTGATCAGTGCATGAGAGCCACGTGATCAGTGCATGATCAGTCACGTGATAGGTATGTGATCAGCCACGTGAACAGTGCATGCTCCGTCACGTGATCAGGGCCTGCTGAGCTGCGTGATTCCTGTCTGCTCATCTGCTTGACAATTGCCAGCTGAGCTGCACGATTCCTGCCTGTCATCTCCTTGACAATTGCCACCTGTGCTGCGTAATTCCCGCCTGCTCATCTACTTGATTATTGCCAGCTGAGCAGCATGATTTCTCAGAGCTGAGTTCCATGATTATTGCCTGCTCACTGATTCCTGCCTACTCAGCTCTTTGTTCATTGACTCCAGAGGCACATGATCAGTGTATGAAACCAAACATGATCAGCACATGATCAGTCACATGATCAATGCATGATAAGCCAGGTGATCAGTGCATGATCAATTACGTGATCAGTGCATGATCAGTCATGTGACCAGTACATGGTAGCTGCGTGATCATTGCATGATCAGCCACGTAATCAGTGCATGATAGCCACGTGATCAGTGCATGATCAGTCACGTGATCAGTGCATGATCAGCCACGTGATCAGTGCATGATCAATTACGTGATCAGTGCATGATCAGTCACATGACCAGTACATGGTAGCTACGTGATCATTGCATGATCAGCTACGTAATCAGTGCATGATAGCCACGTGATCAGTGCATGATAGCCACGTGATCAGTGCATGATCAGTCACGTGATCAGTGCATGATCAGTCACGTGATCAGGGCATGATCAGTCACGTGATCAGTGCATGATCAATTACGTTACCATTGCATGATCAGTCACGTGACCAGTACATGGTAGCTATGTGATCATTGTATGATCAGCCACGTAAGCAGTGCATGATAGCCACGTGATCAGTGTATGATCAGCCACGTGATCAGTGCATGATCAATTACGTGATCAGTGCATGATCAGTCACGTGACCAGTACATGGTAGCTATGTGATCATTGTATGATCAGCCACGTTAGCAGTGCATGATAGCCACGTGATCAGTGCATGATCAGTCACGTGATCAGGGCATGATCACTCACGTGATCAGTGCATGATCAATTACGTTACCATGGCGTGATCAGTCACATGACCAGTACATGTTAGCTACGTGATCATTGCAGGATCAGCCACGTGAGCACTGAATGATAGACATGTGACCAGTGCATGATCAGCTACGTGAGCAGTGTATGATCAGCCACTTGATCAGTGCATGATCAGACACGTGAACAGTGTATGATCAGCCAGGTGATCAGTGCATGATACCTACGTGATCAGCTCATGATTAGTCACGTGAGCTGTGCATGACCAGGCACATGAACAGTGTATGATCCGCCATGTGATCAGTGCATTATAGCCACGTGATCAATGCATGATCAATTACGTGATCAGTGCATGATCAGTCACGTGACCAGTACATGGTAGCTACGTGATCATTGCATGATCAGCCACGTTAGCAGTGCATGATAGTCACATGATCAGTGCATGATCAGTCACGTGTTCAGTGCGCGATCAGTCACGTGAACAGTGCATGATAAGTCACCTGATCAGTGCATGATCAATTACGTGATCAGTGCATGATCACTCACGTGACCAGTACATGGTAGCTACGTGATCATTGCATGTTCAGCCACGTTAGCAGTGCATGATAGTCACGTGATCAGTGCATGATCAGTTTCGGGAGCAGAGTATGATCAGCCACTTGATCAGTGCAGTATAGCCACGTGATCACTGCATGATCTGTCACATGATCAGTGTATGATCATCCACGTGATCAGTGCATGGGCAGTCATGTGATCAGTACAAGGTAGCTGCGTGATGATTGCATGATCAGCCAAGTTAGCAGTGCATGATAGCCACGTGATCAGTGCATGATAGCCACGTGATCAGTGCATGATCAGTTACGTGAGCAGTGTATGATCAGCCACGTGATCAGTGCATGTTCAGACAGGTGAACAGTGTAAGATCAGCCACGTGATCAGTGCATGATATCCAAGTGATCAGTGCATGATCAATCACGTGATCAGTGTATGATCAGCCACGTGAACAGTGCATGCTCAGTCACGTGATCAGGGCCTGCTGAGCTGCGTGATTACTGTCTGCTCATCTGCTTGACAATTGCCAGCTGAGCTGCACGATTCCTGCCTGTCATCTGCTTGACAATTGCCAGCTGTGCTGTGTAGTTCCTGCCTGCTCAGCTGCTTGATTATTGCCAGCTGAGCAGCATGATTCCTCACAGCTGAGTTCCATGATTATTGCCTGCTGACTGTTTGATTCGTGCCTACTCAGCTCTTTGTTTATTGCCTCCAGAGGCACATGATCAGTGTATGATAGCAAACATGATCAGCGCATGATCAGTCACATGATCAGCGCCATTAAGTCACGTGATCACTACATGATAGTCATGTGATCAGTCCATGCTCAGTCACGGTATCAGTGCATGATCAGCCACGTGATCAGTGCATGATCAGCCAGGTGATCAAATCATGATAGCTATGTGATCATGATTTGTCACGTGATCTGTGCATGACCAGGCAGGTGATCAGTGTATGATCAGCCACGTGATCAGTGCATGATCCGTCACCTGATGGGTGTATGATCAGTCACCTGACCGGTACATGGTAGCTACATGATCATTGCATGATCAGCCACCTGAGCAGTGCATGATAGCCACGTTATCAGTGCATGATCAGTCAAGTGACCAGTATATGGTAGCTAGGTGATCATTGCATGATCAGCCACATGAGCCGTGCATGATAGCCACGAGATCATTGCATGATCAGTCACGTGATCAGTGTATTATCATCTGGGTGAACAGTGCATGGGCAGTCATGTGATCAGTGCATGATATAGACGTGATCAGTGCATGATCAGTCTCGTGATCAGTGTATGATCAACCACGTGATCAGTGCACGATAGCCAGGTAATGAGTGCATGATAGCCAGATGATCAGTGCATTATCAGTCCCGTGATCAGTGCATGATCAGCCAAGTAATCAGTGCATGATAGCCAACTGATCAGTGGATGATCAGTCACCCGATCAGTGCATGGTCAGTCACGGGATCAGTGCATGATCAGCCACGTGAATAGTGCATGATGAATTACGTGATCAGTGCATGATCAGTCACGTGATCAGTACATGATCAGTCACGTGAACAGTGCATGATCAGTCATGTGATCAGTGTATGACCAGCCAAGTGATCAGTGCATGATAGCCACGTGATAAGTGCATGATCAGTCACGTGATCAGTGCATGATCAGTCACGTGATCAGTGTATGATCAGCTACCTGATCAGTGCATGATCAGCAAAATGATCAGTGCATGATCAATTACGTGATCAGTGCATGATCAGCCATGTGATCAGTGCATGGTCAGTCACGTGATCAGTGCATGATCATCCACGTAATCAGTGCATGTGGAGTCATGTAGACAATGCATGTCAGCGCCGGGATCAGTGCACGATCAGTCCCGTGATTAGTGTATGATCAACCAAGTGATCAGTGCAAGAGAGCTACGTGATCAGTGCATGATCAACCACGTCTTCAGTGCATGATAGCCACGTGAGCAGTGCATACAATTACGTGATCAGTGCATGCGCAATCACGTGATCAGTGCATGAGAGCCACGTGATCAGTGCATGATTATTCACGTGATAGGTGTGTGAACAGCCACGTGAACAGTGCATGCTCAGTCACGTGATAAGGGCCTGCTGAGCTGCGTAATTACTGTCTGCTCATCTGCTTGACAATTGCCAGCTGAGCTGTACGGTTCCTGCCTGTCATCTCCTTGACAATTGCCACCTGTGCTGCATAATTCCTGCCTGCTCATCTACTTGATTATTGCCAGGTGAGCAGCATGATTTCTCAAATCTGAGTTCCATGATTATAGCATGCTGACTGATTCCTGCCTACTCAGCTCTTTGTTCATTGCCTACAGATGCAAATGATCAGTGTGTGACACCAAACATGATCAGCACATGATCAGTCACATGATCAATGCATGATAAGCCAGGTGATCAGTGCATGATCAATTACGTGATCATTGCATGATGAGCCACATGAGCAGTGCATGATAGCCACGTGATCAGTGCATGATCAGTCACGTGATCAGTGCATGATCAGTCACGTGTTCAGTGCATGATCAGCCACGTGATCAGTGCATGATCAATTACGTGATTAGTGCATGATCAGTTACGTGAGCAGTGTATGATCAGCCATGTGATCAGTGCATGGTCAGACACGTGAACAATGTATGATCAGCCATGTGATCAGTGCATGATATCCAAGTGATCAGTGCATGATCAATCACGTGATCAGTGTATGATCAGCCAGGTGAACAGTGCGTGCTCAGTCACGTGATCACGGCCTGCTGAGCCGCGTGATTCCTGTCTGCTCATCTGCTTGACAATTGCCAGCTGAGCTGCACGATTCCTGCCTGTCATCTGCTTGACAATTGCCAGCTGTGCTGCGTAATTCCTGCCTGCTCAGCAGCTTGATTATTGCCAGCTGAGCAGCATGATTCCTCACAGCTGAGTTCCATGATTATTGCCTGCTGACTGTTTGATTCGTGCCTACTCAGCTCTTTGTTTATTGCCTCCAGAGGCACATGATCAGTGTATGATAGCAAACATGATCAGCGCATGATCAGTCACATGATCAGCGCCATTAAGTCACGTGATCACTACATGATAGTCATGTGATCAGTCCATGCTCAGTCACGGTATCAGTGCATGATCAGCCACGTGATCAGTGCATGATCTGTCACATGATTAGTGTATGATCATCCACGTGATCAGTGCATGGGCAGTCATGTGATCAGTGCATGATTAGACGTGATCAGTGCATGATCAGTCTCGTGGTCAGTGCATGATAGCCACGTGATTAGTGCATGATCAGTCACCTGATGGGGGTATGATCATTCCCGTGACCGGAACATGGTAGCTATATGATCAGTGTATGACCAGCCATGTGATAAGTGCATGATAGCCACGTAATCAGTGCATGATCAGCCACGTGATCAGTGCATGATCATTCACGTGATCAGTGCATGATCAGCCACATGATCAGTGCATGAACAATTACGTCATCAGTGCATGATCAGTCATGTGACCAGTATATGGTAGCTGCGTGATCAGTGTATGACCAGCCAAGTAATCAGTGCATGATAGCCACGTGATCAGTGCATGATCAGTCACGTGATCAGTGTCTGAGCAGTCACGTGATCACTGCATGATCAGCCACATGATCAGTGCATGATCAATTACGTGATCAGTGCATGATCAGTCACGTGACCAGTACATGGTAGCTGCGTGATCATTGCATGATCAGCCAAGTTAGCAGTGCCTGATAGCCACGTGATCAGTGCATGATCAGTCACGTGTTCAGTGCATGATCAGTCATGTAATCTGTGCATGACGAGGCACGTGATCAGTGTATGACCAGCCAAGGGATCAGTGCATGATATCCACGTGATCAGTGCATGATCAGTCACGTGATCAGTGCATGTTCAGCCACGTGATCTGTGCATGATCTGTCACATGATTAGTGTATGATCATCCACGTGATCAGTGCATGGGCAGTCATGTGATCAGTGCATGATTAGACGTGATCAGTGCATGATCAGTCTCGTGGTCAGTGCATGATAGCCACGTGATCAGTGCATGGTCAGTCACCTGATGGGTGTATGATCATTCACATGACCGGAACATGGTAGCTATATGATCAGTGTATGACCAGCCATGTGATAAGTGCATGATAGCCACGTGATCAGTGCACGATCAGCCACGAGATCAGTGCATGATCAGTCACGTGACCAGTACATGGTAGCTACGTGATCATTGCATGATCAGCCACGTGATCAGTGCATGATAGCCACGTGATCAGTGCATGATAGCCACGTGATCAGTGCATGATCAGCCACATGATCAGTGCATGAACAATTACGTCATCAGTGCATGATCAGTCATGTGACCAGTATATGGTAGCTGCGTGATCAGTGTATGACCAGCCAAGTAATCAGTGCATGATAGCCACGTGATCAGTGCATGATCAGTCACGTGATCAGTGTCTGAGCAGTCACGTGATCACTGCATGATCAGCCACATGATCAGTGCATGATCAATTACGTGATCAGTGCATGATCAGTCACGTGACCAGTACATGGTAGCTGCGTGATCATTGCATGATCAGCCAAGTTAGCAGTGCCTGATAGCCACGTGATCAGTGCATGATCAGTCACGTGTTCAGTGCATGATCAGTCATGTAATCTGTGCATGACGAGGCACGTGATCAGTGTATGACCAGCCAAGGGATCAGTGCATGATATCCACGTGATCAGTGCATGATCAGTCACGTGATCAGTGCATGTTCAGCCACGTGATCTGTGCATGATCTGTCACATGATTAGTGTATGATCATCCACGTGATCAGTGCATGGGCAGTCATGTGATCAGTGCATGATTAGACGTGATCAGTGCATGATCAGTCTCGTGGTCAGTGCATGATAGCCACGTGATCAGTGCATGGTCAGTCACCTGATGGGTGTATGATCATTCACATGACCGGAACATGGTAGCTATATGATCAGTGTATGACCAGCCATGTGATAAGTGCATGATAGCCACGTGATCAGTGCACGATCAGCCACGAGATCAGTGCATGATCAGTCACGTGACCAGTGCATGGTAGCTACGTGATCATTGCATGATCAGCCACGTGATCAGTGCATGATAGCCACGTGATCAGTGCATGATAGCCACGTGATCAGTGCATGATCAGTCATGTGATACGTGTGTGATCAGCCACGTGATCAATGAATGATAGCCACGTGATTAGTGCATGATAGCCACGTGATCAGTGCATGATCAGTCACATGATACGTGTGTGATCAGCCACGTGATCAGTGCATGATGAGTCAGTTGATCAGTGCAGGATTAATTACGTTATCAGTGCATGATCAGTCACGTGACCAGTACATGGTTGCTACGTGATCATTGCATGATCAGCCACGTGAGCAGTGCATGATAGCCCCGTGATCAGTGCATGATCAGTCACGTGATCAGTACATGATCAGTCAACTGACAGTGCATGATCATTTACGTGATCTGAGCACGATCAATCACGTGACCAGTATATGGTAGCTACGTGAACATTGCATGACCAGCCAGGTGAGAAGTGCATGATAGCCACGTGATGTGTGCATGTTCAGTTACGTGAGCAGAGTATGATCAGCCACGTGATCAGTGCATGAGTGCCACGTGATCAGTGCATGATCAGTCACGTGACAGGTGTGTGGTAAGCCACGTGAACAATGCATGTTCAGCCACGTGATCAGTGCATGATATCCACGTGATCAGTGCATGATCAGTTACGTGAACAGTGTATGATCAGCCACGTGAGCAGTGCATGGTCAGACACGTGAACAGTGTATGATCAAACACGTGAACAGTGCATCATATCCACGTGATCAGTGGATGATGAGTCTCGTGAACAGTGCATGATCAGTCACGTGATCAATTCATGATCAGTCACGTGATCAGTGTATGATCAGCCACGTGATCAGTGCATGGTCAGCCACATGACCATTGCATGATCAATTACGTGATCAGTGCATGATCAGTCACGTGACCAGTACATGGTAGCTACGTGATCATTGCAGGATCAGCCAACTGAGCAGTGCATGATAGCCACGTGATCAGTGCATGATCAGCCACGTGATCAGTGCATAATCAGTCACGTGATCAGTGCATGGTCAGACACGTGATCAGTGAATGATCAGTCACGTGATCAGTGTATGATCAGACAAATGATCAGTGCATGATCAATTACGTGATCAGTGCATGATCAGTCACGTGATCAGTGCATGATCAGTCACGTGATCAGTGTATGATCAGCCACGAGATCAGTGCATGATCAGTCAAATGATCAGTGCATGATCAGCCAAATGATCAGTGCATGATCAATTACGTGATCAGTGCATGATCAGCCACGTGATCAGTGCATGATCAGCCAGGTGATCAGTTCATGATAGCTATGTGATCAGTTCATGATTTGTCACGTGATCTGTGCATGACCAGGCAGGTGATCAGTGTATGATCAGCCACGTGATCAGTGCATGATCCGTCACCTGAAGGGTGTATGATCAGTCACCTGACCGGTACATGGTAGCTACATGATCATTGCATGATCAGCCACGTGAGTAGTGCATGATAGCCACGTGATCAGTGCATGATCAGTCACGTGTTCAGTGCATGATCAGTCATGTAATCTGTGCATGACCAGGCACGTTATCTGTGTATTACCAGCTAAGTGATCAGAGCATGATAGCCACGTGATCAGTGCATGATCAGTCACGTGATCAGTGCATGATCAGTCACGTGATCAGTGGATGATCAGCCACCTGATCAGTGCATGATCAGCCACATGATCAGTGCATGATCAATTATGTGATCAGTGCATGATCAGTCACGTGAGCAGTATATGGTAGCTAGGTGATCATTGCATGATCAGCCACATGAGCCGTGCATGATAGCCACGAGATCAGTGCATGATCAGTCACGTGATTAGTGCATGATCACTCACCTCAACAGGGCATGATAAGTCACGTGATCAGTGCATGATCAATTACGTGATCAGTGCATGATCACTCATGTGACCAGTATATGGTAGCTACGTGATCATTGCATGAACAGCCGCGTGAGCAGTGCATGATAGCCACGTGATCAGTGCATGATCTGTCATATGATCAGTGTATGATCATCCGGGTGATCAGTGCATGGGCAGTCATGTGATCAGTGCATGATATAGACGTGATCAGTGCATGATCAGTCTCGTGATCAATGTATGATCAACCACGTGATCAGTGCACGATAGCCAGGTAATGAGTGCATGATAGCCAGATGATCAGTGCATTATCAGTCAGGTGACCAGTGTATGATCAGCCAAGTAATCAGTGCATGATAGCCAACTGATCAGTGGATGATTAGTCACGTGATCAGTGCATGGTCAGTCACGTGAACAGTGCATGATCAGCCACGTGAATAGTGCATGATCAATTACGTGATCAGTGCATGATCAGTCACGTGATCAGTACATGATCAGTCACGTGAACAGTGCATGATCAGTCACGTGATAAGTGTATGATCAGCCATGTGATCAGTGCATGATCAGTCACGTGATAAGTGTATGATCAGCCATGTGATCAGTGCATGATCAGCGAAATGATCAGTGCATGATCAATTACGTGATCAGTGCATGATCAGCCACGTGATCAGTGCATGGTCAGTCACGTGATCAGTGCATGATCATCCACGTGATCAGTGCATGTGGAGTCATGTAGACAATGCATGATAGCGCCGGGATCAGTGCACGATCAGTCCCGTGATGAGTGTGTGATCAGCCAAGTGATCAGTGCAAGAGAGCTACGTGATCAGTGCATGATCAACCACGTCATCAGTGCATGATAGCCACGTGAGCAGTGCATACAATTACGTGATCAGTGCATGCGCAATCACGTGATCAGTGCATGAGAGCCACGTGATCAGTGCATGATTATTCACCTGATAGGTGTGTGATCAGCCACGTGAACAGTGCATGCTCAGTCACGTGATAAGGGCCTGCTGAGCTGCGTGATTACTGTCTGCTCATCTGCTTGACAATTGCCAGCTGAGCTGTACGATTCCTGCCTGTCATCTCCTTGACAATTGCCACCTGTGCTGCATAATTCCTGCCTGCTCATCTACTTGATTATTGCCAGGTGAGCAGCATGATTTCTCAAATCTGAGTTCCATGGTTATAGCCTGCTGACTGATTCCTGCCTACTCAGCTCTTTGTTCATTGCCTGCAGATGCACATGATCAGTGTGTGACACCAAACATGATCAGCACATGATCAGTCACATGATCAATGCATGATAAGCCAGGTGATCAGTGCATGATCAATTACGTGATCATTGCATGATGAGCCACATGAGCAGTGCATGATAGCTACGTGATCAGTGCATGATCAGTCACGTGATCAGTGCATGATCAGTCACGTGTTCAGTGCATGATCAGCCACGAGATCAGTCCATGATCAATTACGTGATTAGTGCATGATCAGTTACGTGAGCAGTGTATGATCAGCCAGGTGAACAGTGCATGCTCAGTCACGTGATCAGGGCCTGCTGAGCTGCGTGATTCCTGTCTGCTCATCTGCTTGACAATTGCCAGCTGAGCTGCACGATTCCTGCCTGTCATCTGCTTGACAATTGCCAGCTGTGCTGCGTAATTCCTGCCTGCTCAGCTGCTTGATTATTGCCAGCTGAGCAGCATGATTCCTCACAGATGAGTTCCATGATTTTTGCCTCCTGACTGTTTGATTCGTGCCTACTCAGCTCTTTGTTTATTGCCTCCAGAGGCACATGATCAGTGTATGAAAGCAAACATAATCAGCGCATGATCAGTCACATGATCAGCGCCATTAAGTCACGTGATCACTACATGGTAGTCATGTGATCAGTCCATGCTCAGTCACGGTATCAGTGCATGATCAGCCACGTGATCAGTGCATGATAGCCACGTGATCACTGCATGATAGCCACATGATCAGTGCATGATCAGCCAGGTGATCAGTACATGATAGCTACGTAATCAGTTCATTATTAGTCACCTGATCTGTGCATGACGAGGCAGGTGATCAGTGTATGATCAGCCACGTTAACAATGCAATATAGCCACGTGATCAGTGCCTGATCAGTCACCTGATGGGTGTATGATCGGTCACGTGACCGGTACATGGGAGCTACATGATCATTGCATGATCAGCCACGTGATCAGTGCATGATAGCCACTTGATCAGGGCATGATCAGTCACGTGACCACTGCATGATCAGTCACGTGATCAGTGCATGATAGCCACGGGATCAGTGCATGATAGCCACGTGATCAGTGCATGATCAGTTACGTGAGCAGTGTATGATCAGCCACGTGATCGGTGCATGGTCAGACACGTGAACAGTGTATGCTCAGTCACGGTATCAGTGCATGATCAGCCACGTGATCAGTGCATGATCTGTCACATGATTAGTGTATGATCATCCACGTGATCAGTGCATGGGCAGTCATGTGATCAGTGCATGATTAGACGTGATCAGTGCATGATCAGTCTCGTGGTCAGTGCATGATAGCCACGTGATCAGTGCATGATCAGTCACCTGATGGGTGTATGATCATTAACGTGACCGGGACATGGTAGCTATATGATCAGTGTATGACCAGCCATGTGATAAGTGCATGATAGCCACGTGATCAGTGCATAATCAGCCACGTGATCAGTGCATGATCAGTCACGTGATCAGTGCATGATCAGCCCCATTATCAGTGGATGATGAATTACGTGATCAGTGCATGAGCAGTCACGTGACCAGTACACGGTAGCTGCGTGATCAGTGTATGACCAGTCAAGTGATCAGCGCATGATAGCCACGTGATCAGTGCATGGTCAGTCACGTGATCAGTGCATGAGCAGTCACGTGATCAGTGCATTATCAGCCACATGGTCAGTGCATGATCAATTACGTCATCAGTGCATGATCAGTCACGTGACCAGTACAAGGTAGCTGCGTGATCATTGCATGATCAGCCAAGTTAGCAGTGCATGATAGCCACGTGATCAGTGCATGATAGCCACGTGATCAGTGCATGATCAGTTACGTGAGCAGTGTATGATCAGCCACGTGATCAGTGCATGTTCAGACACGTGAACAGTGTAAGATCAGCCACGTGATCAGTGCATGATATCCAAGTGATCAGTGCATGATCAATCACGTGATCAGTGTATGATCAGCCACGTGAACAGTGCATGCTCAGTCACGTGATCAGGGCCTGCTGAGCTGCGTGATTACTGTCTGCTCATCTGCTTGACAATTGCCAGCTGAGCTGCACGATTCCTGCCTGTCATCTGCTTGACAATTGCCAGCTGTGCTGTGTAGTTCCTGCCTGCTCAGCTGCTTGATTATTGCCAGCTGAGCAGCATGATTCCTCACAGCTGAGTTCCATGATTATTGCCTGCTGACTGTTTGATTCGTGCCTACTCAGCTCTTTGTTTATTGCCTCCAGAGGCACATGATCAGTGTATGATAGCAAACATGATCAGCGCATGATCAGTCACATGATCAGCGCCATTAAGTCACGTGATCACTACATGATAGTCATGTGATCAGTCCATGCTCAGTCACGGTATCAGTGCATGATCAGCCACGTGATCAGTGCATGATCTGTCACATGATTAGTGTATGATCATCCACGTGATCAGTGCATGGGCAGTCATGTGATCAGTGCATGATTAGACGTGATCAGTGCATGATCAGTCTCGTGGTCAGTGCATGATAGCCACGTGATCAGTGCATGATCAGTCACCTGATGGGGGTATGATCATTCCCGTGACCGGAACATGGTAGCTATATGATCAGTGTATGACCAGCCATGTGATAAGTGCATGATAGCCACGTGATCAGTGCATGATCAGCCACGTGATCAGTGCATGATCATTCACGTGATCAGTGCATGATCAGCCACATGATCAGTGCATGAACAATTACGTCATCAGTGCATGATCAGTCTTGTGACCAGTATATGGAAGCTGCGTGATCAGTGTATGACCAGCCAAGTAATCAGTGCATGATAGCCACGTGATCAGTGCATGATCAGTCACGTGATCAGTGTCTGAGCAGTCACGTGATCACTACATAATCAGCCAAATGATCATGCATGATCAATTACGTCATCAGTGCATGATCTGTCACGTGACCAGTACATGGTAGCTGCGTGATCATTGCATGATCAGCCAAGTTAGCAGTGCCTGATAGCCACGTGATCAGTGCATGATCAGTCACGTGTTCAGTGCATGATCAGTCATGTAATCTGTGCATGACGAGGCACGTGATCAGTGTATGACCAGCCAAGTGATCAGTGCATGATATCCACGTGATCAGTGCATGATGAGTCTCGTGAACAGTGCATGATCAGTCACGTGATCAATTCATGATCAGTCACGTGCTCAGTGTGTAGTCAGTCACGTGATCAGTGTATGATCAGCCACGTGATCAGTGCATGATCAGCCACATGAACATTGCATGATCAGTCACGTGACCAGTACATGGTAGCTACCTGATCATTGCAGGATCAGCCAAGTGAGCAGTGCATGATAGCCACGTGATCAGTGCATGATCAGCCACGTGATCAGTGCATAATCAGTCACGTGATCAGTGCATGGTCAGAACCGTGATCAGTGAATGATCAGTCACGTGATCAGTGTATGATCAACCACGTGATCATTGTATGATCAGCCAAATGATCAGTGCATGATCAATTACGTGATCAGTGCATGATAGCCACGTGATCAGTGCATGATCAGTCACGTGATCAGTGCATGATCAGTCACGTGATCAGTATGATCAACCACGAGATCAGTGCATGATCAGCCAAATGATCAGTGCATGATCAGCCAAATGATCAGTGCATGATCAATTACGTGATCAGTGCATGATCAGCCACGTGATCAGTGCATGATGAGCCAGGTGATCAGTTCATGACAGCTATGTGATCAGTTCATGATTTGTCACGTGATTTGTGCATGACCAGGCAGGTGATCAGTGTATGATCAGCCACGTGATCAGTGCATGATCCGTCACCTGATGGGTGTATGATCAGTCACCTGACCGGTACATGGTAGCTACATGATCATTGCATGGTCAGCCACGTGAGTAGTGCATGATAGCCATGTGATCAGTGCATGATCAGTCACGTGTTCAGTGCATGATCAGTCATGTAATCTGTGCATGACCAGGCACGTAATCAGTGTATGACCAGCCAAGTGATCAGTGCATGATAGCCACGTGATCAGTGCATGATCAGTCACGTGATCAGTGCATGATCAGTCACGTGATCAGTGTATGATCAGCCACGTGATCAGTGCATGATCAGCCAAATGATCAGTGCATGATCAATTACGTGATCAGTGCATGATAGCCACGTGATCAGTGCATGATCAGTCACGTGATCAGTGCATGATCAGTCACGTGATCAGTGTATGATCAGCCAAGAGATCAGTGCATGATCAGCCAAATGATCAGTGCATGATCAGCCAAATGATCAGTGCATGATCCATTACGTGATCAGTGCATGATCAGCCACGTGATCAGTGCATGATCAGCCAGGTGATCAGTTCATGATAGCTATGTGATCAGTTCATGATTTGTCACGTGATCTCTGCATGACCAGGCAGGTGATCTGTGTATGACCAGCCAAGTGATCAGAGCATGATAGCCACGTGATCAGTGCATGGTCAGTCACGTGATCAGTGCATGATCATCCACGTGATCAGTGCATGTGGAGTCATGTAGACAATGAATGATAGCGCCGTGATCAGTGCACGATCAGTCCCATGATGAGTGTATGATCAGCCAAGTGATCAGTGCAAGAGAGCTACGTGATCAGTGCATGATCAGCCACGTCATCAGTGCATGATAGCTACGTGAGCAGTGCATACAATTACGTGATCAGTGCATGCGCAATCACATGATCAGTGCATGAGAGCCACGTGATCAGTGCATGATTATTCACGTGATAGGTGTGTGATCAGCCACGTGAACAGTGCATGCTCAGTCACGTGATAAGGGCCTGCTGAGCTGCGTGATTACTGTCTGCTCATCTGCTTGACAATTGCCAGCTGAGCTGTACGATTCCTGCCTGTCATCTCCTTGACAATTGCCACCTGTGCTGCATAATTCCTGCCTGCTCATCTACTTGATTATTGCCAGGTGAGCAGCATGATTTCTCAGAGCTGAGTTCCATGATTATAGCCTGCTGACTGATTCCTGCCTACTCAGCTCTTTGTTCATTGACTGCAGATGCACATGATCAGTGTGTGACACCAAACATGATCAGCACATGATCAGTCACATGATCAATGCATGATAAGCCAGGTGATCAGTGCATGATCAATTACGTGATCATTGCATGATGAGCCACGTGAGCAGTGCATGATCAGCCACGTGATCAGTGCATGATCAGTCACATGATCAGTGCGTGATTAGTCACGTGTTCAGTGCATGATCAGCCACGTGATCAGTGCATGATCAATTACGTGATTAGTGCATGATCAGTTACTTGAGCAGAGTATGATCAGCCATGTGATCAGTGCATGGTCAGACACGTGAAGAGTGTGTGATCAGCCACGTGATCAGTGCATGATATCCAAGTGATCAGTGCATGATCAACCACGTAATCAGTGTATGATCAGCCACGTGAACAGTGCATGCTCAGTCACGTGATCATGGCCTGCTGAGCTGCGTGATTCCTGTCTGCTCATATGCTTGACAATTGCCAGCTGAGCTGCACGATTCCTGCCTGCTCAACTGCTTGATTATTGCCAGCTGAGCAGCATGATTCCTCACAGCTGAGTTCCATGATTTTTGCCTGCTGACTGTTTGATTCGTGCCTACTCAGCTCTTTGTTTATTGCCCCCAGAGGCACATGATCAGTGTATGAAAGCAAACATGATCAGCGCATGATCAGTCACATGATCAGCGCCATTAAGTCACGTGATCACTACATGATAGTCATGTGATCAGTCCATGCTCAGTCACGGTATCAGTGCATGATCAGCCACGTGATCAGTGCATGATAGCCACGTGATCACTGCATGATAGCCACATGATCAGTGCATGATCAGCCAGGTGATCAGTACATGATAGCTACGTAATCAGTTCATGATTAGTCACCTGATCTGTGTATGACCAGGCAGGTGATCAGTGTATGATCAGCCATGTTAACAATGCAATATAGCCACGTGATCAGTGCATGATCAGTCACCTGATGGGTGTATGATCGGTCACGTGACCGGTACATGGGAGCTACATGATCATTGCATGATCAGCCACGTGATCAGTGCATGATAGCCACTTGATCAGGGCATGATCAGTCACGTGACCAGTACATGATCAGTCACGTGATCAGTGCATGATAGCCACGTGATCAGTGCATGATAGCCACGTGATCAGTGCATGATCAGTTACGTGAGCAGTGTATGATCAGCCACGTGATCAGTGCATGGTCAGACACCTGAACAGTGTATGATCAGCCACGTGATCAGTGCATGATATCCAAGTGATCAGTGCATGATCAATCACGTGATAAGTGTATGATCAGCCACGTGAACAGTGCATGCTCAGTCACGTGATCAGGGCCTGCTGAGCTGCGTGATTACTGTCTGCTCATCTGCTTGACAATTGCCAGCTGAGCTGCACGATTCCTGCCTTTCACCTGCTTGACAATTGCCAGCTGTGCTGTGTAGTTCCTGCCTGCTCAGCTGCTTGATTATTGCCAGCTGAGCAGCATGATTCCTCACAGCTGAGTTCCATGATTATTGCCTGCTGACTGTTTGATTCGTGCCTACTCAGCTCTTTGTTTATTGCCTCCAGAGGCACATGATCAGTGTATGATAGCAAACATGATCAGCGCATGATCAGTCACATGATCAGCGCCATTAAGTCACGTGATCACTACATGATAGTCATGTGATCAGTCCATGCTCAGTCACGGTATCAGTGCATGATCAGCCACGTGATCAGTGCATGATCTGTCACATGATTAGTGTATGATCATCCACGTGATCAGTGCATGGGCAGTCATGTGATCAGTGCATGATTAGACGTGATCAGTGCATGATCAGTCTCGTGGTCAGTGCATGATAGCCACGTGATCAGTGCATGATCAGTCACCTGATGGGGGTATGATCATTCCCGTGACCGGAACATGGTAGCTATATGATCAGTGTATGACCAGCCATGTGATAAGTGCATGATAGCCACGTGATCAGTGCATGATCAGCCACGTGATCAGTGCATGATCATTCACGTGATCAGTGCATGATCAGCCACATGATCAGTGCATGAACAATTACGTCATCAGTGCATGATCAGTCTTGTGACCAGTATATGGAAGCTGCGTGATCAGTGTATGACCAGCCAAGTAATCAGTGCATGATAGCCACGTGATCAGTGCATGATCAGTCACGTGATCAGTGTCTGAGCAGTCACGTGATCACTACATAATCAGCCAAATGATCATGCATGATCAATTACGTCATCAGTGCATGATCTGTCACGTGACCAGTACATGGTAGCTGCGTGATCATTGCATGATCAGCCAAGTTAGCAGTGCCTGATAGCCACGTGATCAGTGCATGATCAGTCACGTGTTCAGTGCATGATCAGTCATGTAATCTGTGCATGACGAGGCACGTGATCAGTGTATGACCAGCCAAGTGATCAGTGCATGATATCCACGTGATCAGTGCATGATGAGTCTCGTGAACAGTGCATGATCAGTCACGTGATCAATTCATGATCAGTCACGTGATCAGTGTATGATCAGCCACGTGATCAGTGCATGATCAGCCACATGACCATTGCATGATCAATTACGTGATCAGTGCATGATCAGTCACGTGACCAGTACATGGTAGCTACCTGATCATTGCAGGATCAGCCAAGTGAGCAGTGCATGATAGCCACGTGATCAGTGCATGATCAGCCACGTGATCAGTGCATAATCAGTCACGTGATCAGTGCATGGTCAGAACCGTGATCAGTGAATGATCAGTCACGTGATCAGTGTATGATCAACCACGTGATCATTGTATGATCAGCCAAATGATCAGTGCATGATCAATAACGTGATCAGTGCATGATAGCCACGTGATCAGTGCATGATCAGTCACGTGATCAGTGCATGATCAGTCACGTGATCAGTATGATCAACCACGAGATCAGTGCATGATCAGCCAAATGATCAGTGCATGATCAGCCAAATGATCAGTGCATGATCAATTACGTGATCAGTGCATGATCAGCCACGTGATCAGTGCATGATCCGTCACCTGATGGGTGTATGATCAGTCACCTGACCGGTACATGGTAGCTACATGATCATTGCATGGTCAGCCACGTGAGTAGTGCATGATAGCCATGTGATCAGTGCATGATCAGTCACGTGTTCAGTGCATGATCAGTCATGTAATCTGTGCATGACCAGGCACGTAATCAGTGTATGACCAGCCAAGTGATCAGTGCATGATAGCCACGTGATCAGTGCATGATCAGTCACGTGATCAGTGCATGATCAGTCACGTGATCAGTGTATGATCAGCCACGTGATCAGTGCATGATCAGCCAAATGATCAGTGCATGATCAATTACGTGATCAGTGCATGATAGCCACGTGATCAGTGCATGATCAGTCACGTGATCAGTGCATGATCAGTCACGTGATCAGTGTATGATCAGCCAAGAGATCAGTGCATGATCAGCCAAATGATCAGTGCATGATCAGCCAAATGATCAGTGCATGATCCATTACGTGATCAGTGCATGATCAGCCACGTGATCAGTGCATGATCAGCCAGGTGATCAGTTCATGATAGCTATGTGATCAGTTCATGATTTGTCACGTGATCTCTGCATGACCAGGCAGGTGATCTGTGTATGACCAGCCAAGTGATCAGAGCATGATAGCCACGTGATCAGTGCATGGTCAGTCACGTGATCAGTGCATGATCATCCACGTGATCAGTGCATGTGGAGTCATGTAGACAATGAATGATAGCGCCGTGATCAGTGCACGATCAGTCCCATGATGAGTGTATGATCAGCCAAGTGATCAGTGCAAGAGAGCTACGTGATCAGTGCATGATCAGCCACGTCATCAGTGCATGATAGCTACGTGAGCAGTGCATACAATTACGTGATCAGTGCATGCGCAATCACATGATCAGTGCATGAGAGCCACGTGATCAGTGCATGATTATTCACGTGATAGGTGTGTGATCAGCCACGTGAACAGTGCATGCTCAGTCACGTGATAAGGGCCTGCTGAGCTGCGTGATTACTGTCTGCTCATCTGCTTGACAATTGCCAGCTGAGCTGTACGATTCCTGCCTGTCATCTCCTTGACAATTGCCACCTGTGCTGCATAATTCCTGCCTGCTCATCTACTTGATTATTGCCAGGTGAGCAGCATGATTTCTCAGAGCTGAGTTCCATGATTATAGCCTGCTGACTGATTCCTGCCTACTCAGCTCTTTGTTCATTGCCTGCAGATGCACATGATCAGTGTGTGACACCAAACATGATCAGCACATGATCAGTCACATGATCAATGCATGATAAGCCAGGTGATCAGTGCATGATCAATTACGTGATCATTGCATGATGAGCCACGTGAGCAGTGCATGATCAGCCACGTGATCAGTGCATGATCAGTCACATGATCAGTGCGTGATTAGTCACGTGTTCAGTGCATGATCAGCCACGTGATCAGTGCATGATCAATTACGTGATTAGTGCATGATCAGTTACTTGAGCAGAGTATGATCAGCCATGTGATCAGTGCATGGTCAGACACGTGAAGAGTGTGTGATCAGCCACGTGATCAGTGCATGATATCCAAGTGATCAGTGCATGATCAACCACGTAATCAGTGTATGATCAGCCACGTGAACAGTGCATGCTCAGTCACGTGATCATGGCCTGCTGAGCTGCGTGATTCCTGTCTGCTCATATGCTTGACAATTGCCAGCTGAGCTGCACGATTCCTGCCTGCTCAACTGCTTGATTATTGCCAGCTGAGCAGCATGATTCCTCACAGCTGAGTTCCATGATTTTTGCCTGCTGACTGTTTGATTCGTGCCTACTCAGCTCTTTGTTTATTGCCTCCAGAGGCACATGATCAGTGTATGAAAGCAAACATGATCAGCGCATGATCAGTCACATGATCAGCGCCATTAAGTCACGTGATCACTACATGATAGTCATGTGATCAGTCCATGCTCAGTCACGGTATCAGTGCATGATCAGCCACGTGATCAGTGCATGATAGCCACGTGATCACTGCATGATAGCCACATGATCAGTGCATGATCAGCCAGGTGATCAGTACATGATAGCTACGTAATCAGTTCATGATTAGTCACCTGATCTGTGTATGACCAGGCAGGTGATCAGTGTATGATCAGCCATGTTAACAATGCAATATAGCCACGTGATCAGTGCATGATCAGTCACCTGATGGGTGTATGATCGGTCACGTGACCGGTACATGGGAGCTACATGATCATTGCATGATCAGCCACGTGATCAGTGCATGATAGCCACTTGATCAGGGCATGATCAGTCACGTGACCAGTACATGATCAGTCACGTGATCAGTGCATGATAGCCACGTGATCAGTGCATGATAGCCACGTGATCAGTGCATGATCAGTTACGTGAGCAGTGTATGATCAGCCACGTGATCAGTGCATGGTCAGACACCTGAACAGTGTATGATCAGCCACGTGATCAGTGCATGATATCCAAGTGATCAGTGCATGATCAATCACGTGATAAGTGTATGATCAGCCACGTGAACAGTGCATGCTCAGTCACGTGATCAGGGCCTGCTGAGCTGCGTGATTACTGTCTGCTCATCTGCTTGACAATTGCCAGCTGAGCTGCACGATTCCTGCCTGTCACCTGCTTGACAATTGCCAGCTCTGCTGTGTAATTCCTGCCTGCTCAGCTGCTTGATTATTGCCAGCTGAGCAGCATGATTCCTCACAGCTGAGTTCGATGATTATTGCCTGCTGACTGTTTGATTCGTGCCTACTCAGCTCTTTGTTTATTGCCTCCAGAGGCACATGATCAGTGTATGATGGCAAACATGATCAGCGCATGATCAGTCACATGATCAGCGCCATTAAGTCACGTGATCACTAATGATAGTCATGTGATCAGTCCATGCTCAGTCATGGTATTAGTGCATGATCAGCCACGTGATCAGTGAATGATCTGTCTCATGATTAGTGTATGATCATCCACGTGATCAGTGCATGGGCAGTCATGTGATAAGTGCATGATTAGACGTGATCAGTGCATGATCAGTCTCGTGGTCAGTGAATGATAGCCACGTGACCAGTGCATGATCAGTCACCTGATGGGTTTATGATCATTCACGAGACCGGAACATGGTAGCTATATTATCAGTGTATGACCAGCCATGTGATAAGTGCATGATAGCCACGTGATCAGTGCATGATCAGCCACGTGATCAGTGCATGATCAGTCACGTGATCAGTGCATGATCAGCCACATGATCAGTGCATGATCAATTACGTCATCAGTGCATGATCAGTCACGTGACCAGTACATGGTAGCTGCGTGATCAGTGTATGACCAGCCAAGTGATCAGTGCATGATAGACACGTGATCAGTGCATGATCAGTCACGTGATCAGTGCATGAGCAGTCACGTGATCAGTGCATGATCAGCCACATGATCAGTGCATGATAAATTACGTCATCAGTGCATGATCAGTCACGTGACCAGTACATGATAGCTGCGTGATCATTGCATGATAAGCCAAGTGAGCAGTGCATGATAGCCACGTGATCAGTGCATGATCAGTCACGTGATCAGTGCATGATCAGTCACGTGATCAGTGCATGATCAATTACGTGATCATTGCATGATCAGTCACGTGACCAGTACATGGAAACTACGTGATCATTGCATGATCAGCCACGTGATCTGTGCATGATAGCCACGTGATCAGTGCATGATAGCCACGTGATCAGTGCATGATAGCCACGTTATCAATTCATGAGTTGTCACGTGATCTTTGCATGACCAGTCACGTGATCAGTGTATGATCAGCCACGTGATCAGTGCATGATAGCCACGTGATCAGTGCATGATCAGTCATGTGAACAGTGCATGATCAGTCACGTGATCAGTGTATGATCACCCAAGTGATCAATGCATGATCAATTACATGATCAGTGCATGATCAGTCACGTGACCAGTACATGGTAGCTAAGTGATCATTGTATGATCAGAGACGTAAGCTGTGCATGATAGCCACGTGATCAGTGTATGATCAGTCACGTGATCAGTGCATGAACAATCACGGTATCAGTTCATGATCAATTACGTTACCATTGCATGATCAGTCACGTGACCAGTACATGTTAGCTACGTGATCATTGCAGGATCAGCCACGTGAGCACTGCATGATAGACACGTGATCACTGCATTATCAGTCACGTGATCAGTGTATGATCAGCCACGTGATCAGTGCATGATCAGCCGGATGATCAGTGCATGATCAATTACGTGATCATTGCATGATCAGCCACGTGAGCCGTGCATGATAGCCACGAGATCAGTGCATGATCAGTCACGTGATCAGTGCATGATCAGTCACGTGAACAGTGAATGATAAGTCACCTGATCAGTGCATGATCAATTACGTGATCAGTTCATGATCACTCACGTGACCAGTACATGGTAGCTACTTGATCATTGCATGATCAGCCACGTGAGCAGTGCATGATAGCCACGTGATCAGTGCATGGGCAGTCATGTGATCAGTGTATGATATAGATGTGATCAGTGCATGATCAGTCTTGTGATCAGTGTATGATCAACCACGTGATCAGTGCACGATAGCCAGGTAATGAGTGCATGATAGCCAGATGATCAGTGCATTATCAGTCACATTATCAGGGTATGATCAGCCAAGTAATCAGTGCATGATAGCCAAATGATCAGTGCATGATCAGTCACGTGATCAGTGCATGATCAGTCACGTGATCAGTGTATGATCATCCACGTGATCAGTGCATGTGGAGTCATGTAATCAATGCATGATAGCGCCGTGATCAGTGCACGATCAGTCCCGTGATGAGTGTATGATCATCCACGTTATCAGTGCATGTGGAGTCATGTAATCAATGCATGATACCGCTGTGATCAGTGCACGATCAATCCCGTGATGAGTGTATGATCAGCCAAGTGATCAGTGCAAGATAGCTACGTGATCAGTGCATGATCAGTCACATGATCAGTGCATGATCAGCCACGTCATCTGTGCATGATAGCCACGTGATGAGTGCATACAATTACGTGATCAGTGCATGTGCAATCACGTGATCAGTGCATGAGAGCCACGTGATCAGTGCATGATCAGTCACGTGATAGGTATGTGATCAGCCACGTGAACAGTGCATGCTCCGTCACGTGATCAGGGCCTGCTGAGCTGCGTGATTCCTGTCTGCTCATCTGCTTGACAATTGCCAGCTGAGCTGCACGATTCCTGCCTGTCATCTCCTTGACAATTGCCACCTGTGCTGCGTAATTCCCGCCTGCTCATCTACTTGATTATTGCCAGCTGAGCAGCATGATTTCTCAGAGCTGAGTTCCATGATTATTGCCTGCTCACTGATTCCTGCCTACTCAGCTCTTTGTTCATTGACTCCAGAGGCACATGATCAGTGTATGAAACCAAACATGATCAGCACATGATCAGTCACATGATCAATGCATGATAAGCCAGGTGATCAGTGCATGATCAATTACGTGATCAGTGCATGATCAGTCATGTGACCAGTACATGGTAGCTGCGTGATCATTCCATGATCAGCCACGTAATCAGTGCATGATAGCCACGTGATCAGTGCATGATCAGTCACGTGATCAGTGCATGATCAGCCACGTGATCAGTGCATGATCAATTACGTGATCAGTGCATGATCAGTCACATGACCAGTACATGGTAGCTACGTGATCATTGCATGATCAGCTACGTAATCAGTGCATATTAGCCACGTGATCAGTGCATGATAGCCACGTGATCAGTGCATGATCAGTCACGTGATCAGTGCATGATCAGTCACGTGATCAGGGCATGATCAGTCACGTGATCAGTGCATGATCAATTACGTTACCATTGCATGATCAGTCACGTGACCAGTACATGGTAGCTATGTGATCATTGTTTGATCAGCCACGTAAGCAGTGCATGATAGCCACGTGATCAGTGTATGATCAGCCACGTGATCAGTGCATGATCAATTACGTGATCAGTGCATGATCAGTCACGTGACCAGTACATGGTAGCTATGTGATCATTGTATGATCAGCCACGTTAGCAGTGCATGATAGCCACGTGATCAGTGCATGATCAGTCACGTGATCAGGGCATGATCACTCACGTGATCAGTGCATGATCAATTACGTTACCATGGCGTGATCAGTCACATGACCAGTACATGTTAGCTACGTGATCATTGCAGGATCAGCCACGTGAGCACTGAATGATAGACATGTGACCAGTGCATGATCAGCTACGTGAGCAGTGTATGATCAGCCACTTGATCAGTGCATGATCAGACACGTGAACAGTGTATGATCAGTCACGTGATCAGTGCATGATACCTACGTGATCAGTTCATGATTAGTCACGTGAGCTGTGCATGACCAGGCACATGAACAGTGTATGATCCGCCATGTGATCAGTGCATTATAGCCACGTGATCAATGCATGATCAATTACGTGATCAGTGCATGATCAGTCACGTGACCAGTACATGGTAGCTACGTGATCATTGCATGATCAGCCACGTTAGCAGTGCATGATAGTCACATGATCAGTGCATGATCAGTCACGTGTTCAGTGCGCGATCAGTCACGTGAACAGTGCATGATAAGTCACCTGATCAGTGCATGATCAATTACGTGATCAGTGCATGATCACTCACGTGACCAGTACATGGTAGCTACGTGATCATTGCATGTTCAGCCACGTTAGCAGTGCATGATAGTCACGTGATCAGTGCATGATCAGTTTCGGGAGCAGAGTATGATCAGCCACTTGATCAGTGCAGTATAGCCACGTGATCACTACATGATCTGTCACATGATCAGTGTATGATCATCCACGTGATCAGTGCATGGGCAGTCATGTGATCAGTGCATGATATAGACGTGATCAGTGCATGATCAGTCTTGTGATCAGTGTATGATCAACCACGTGATCAGTGCACGATTGCCAGGTAATGAGTGCATGATAGCCAGATGATCAGTGCATTATCAGTAACGTGATCAGTGTATGATCAGCCAAGTAATCAGTGCATGATAGCCAAATGATCAGTGCATGAACAGCCACGTGATAAGTGCATGATAGCCACGTGATTAGTGCATGATCAGTCACGTGAACAGTGCATGATCAGCCACGTGATCAGTGTATGATCAGCCACGTGATCAGTGCATGATCAATTCCGTGATCAGTGCATGGTCAGTCACGTGATCAGTACATGATCAGTCACGTGAACAGTGCATGATCATTTACGTGATCTGTGCATGATCAGTCACGTGACAAGTATATGGTAGCTCCGTGATCATTGCATGACCAGCCACGTGAGCAGTGCATGATAGCCACGTGATGTGTGCATGATCAGTTATGTGAGCAGAGTATGATCAGCCACGTGATCAGTGCATGAGTGCCACGTGATCACTGCATGATCAGTCACGTGACAGGTGTGTGATCAGCCACGTGAACAGTGCATGTTCAGCCACGTGATCAGTGCATGATAGCCACGTAATCATTGCATGATCATTTATGTGAGCAGTGTATGATCAGCCACGTGATCAGTGCATGTTCAGCCACGTGATCAGTGCATGATCATTTATGTGAGCAGTGTATGATCAGCCACGTGATCAGTGCATGATCAGCCAGGTGATCAGTGCATGATAGCTACGTGATCATTTCATGATTAGTCACGTGATCTGTGCATGACCAGGCAGGTGGTCAGTGTATGATCAGCCACGTGAACAGTGCATGATAGCCAGGTGATCAGTGCATGAACAGTCACCTGATGGGTGTATGATGAGTCACGTGACCGGTACCTGGGAGCTACATGATCATTGCATGATCAGCCACGTGAGTAGTGCATGATTGCCTCATGATCAGTGCATGATCAGTCAGGTGATCAGTGCATGATCAGTCACGTAATCTGTGCATGACCAGGCACGTGATCAGTGTGTGACCAGCCAAGTTACCAGTGCATGATAGCCACCTGATCACTGCATGATCAGTAACGTGAACAGTGTATGATCAGCCACATGATCAGTGCATGATCAGTTACGTGAGCAGTGTATGACCAGCCACGTGATCAGTGCATGGTCAGACACATGAACAGTGTATGATCAGGCACGTGATCGTTGCATGATATCCAAGTGATCAGTACATAATCAATCACGTGTTCAGTGTATGATCAGCCACGTGAACAGTGCATGCACAGTCATGTGATCTGTGCATGACCAGGCACGTGATCAGTGTATGACTAGCCAAGTTACCAGTGCATGATAGCCACCTGATCAGTGCATGATCAGTAACGTGAACAGTGTATGATCAGCCACGTGATCAGTGCATGATACCTGCGTGATCAGTTCATGATTAGTCACGTGATCTGTGCATGACAGGCACGTAATCAGTGCATGATATCCACGTGATCAGTGAATTATAGCCACGTGATCAGTTCATGATTATTCACGTGATCTGTGCATGACCAGGCACGTGAACAGTGTATGATCAGCCACGTGATCAGTGCATTATAGCCACGTGATCATTGCATGATCAGTCAAGTGATCAGTGCATGATCAGACACGTAATCTGTGCATGACCAGGCACGTGATCAGTGTATGACCAGCCAAGTGATCAGTGCATGATCAGCCACGTGAAGAGTACATGGTTGCTACGTGATCATTGCATGATCAGCCACGTAAGCAGAGCGTGATAGCCACGTGATCAGTGCTTGATCAGTCACGTGAACAGTGCATGATCATTTACGTGATCTGTGCATGATCAGTCACATGACCAGTATATGGTAGCTAAGTGATCATTGCATGACCAGCCACGTGAGCAGTGCATGATACCCATGTGATGTGTGCATGATCAGTTAGGTGAGCAGAGTATGTTCAGCCACGTGATCAGAGCATGATAGCTGCGTGAGTAGTGTACGATCAGCCACGTGATCAGTGCATGGTCAGACACGTGAACATGTATGATCAGCCACGTGATCAGTGCATGATATCCATGTGATCAGTGCATGATCAATCATGTGATCAGTGTATGATCAGCCACGAGAACAGTACATGCTCAGTCACGTGATCAGGGCCTGCTGAGCTGCGTGATTACTGTCTGCTCATCTGCTTGACCATTGCCAGCTGAGCTGCACGATTCCTGCCTGTCATCTGCTTGACAATTGCCAGCTGTGCTACGTAATTCCTGCCTGCTCAGCTGCTTGATTATTGCCAGCTGAGCAGCATGATTCCTCACAGCTGAGTTCCATGATTATTGCCTGCTGACTGTTTGATTCGTACCTACTCAGCTCTTTGTTTATTGCCTCCAGAGGCACATGATCAGTGTATGATAGCAAACATGATCAGCGCATGATCAGACACATGATCAGCACCTTTAAGTCAAGTGATCATTACATGATAGTCATGTGATCAGTCCATGCTCAGTCACGGTAACAGTGCATGATCAGCCAGGTGATCAGTGCATGATAGCTACGTGATCAGTTCATGATTAGTCAAGTGATCTGTGCATGACCAGCCAAGTGATCAGTGCATGATAGCCACATGATCAGTGCATGATCAGTCAAGTGATCAGTGCATGATCAGTCACGTGATCAGTGTATGATCAGCCACGTGATCAGTGCATGATCATCCACATGATCAGTGCATGATCAATTACATGATCAGTGCATGATCAGTCACGTGATCAGTGTATGATCAGTCACATGATCAATGCATGATAAGCCAGGTGATCAGTGCATGATCAATTACGTGATCAGTGCATGATCAGTCATGTGACCAGTACATGGTAGCTGCGTGATCATTGCATGATCAGCCACATGAGCAGTGCATGATAGCCACGTGATCAGTGCATGATCAGTCACGTGACCAGTGCATGATCAGTCACGTGATCAGTGAATGATAGCCACGTGATCAGTGCATGATCAATTACGTGATCATTGTATGATCACTCACGTGACCAGTACATGGTAGCTATGTGATCATTGCATGATAAGCCAAGTAATCAGTGAATGATAGCCAACTGATCAGTGCGTGATCAGTCACGTGATCAGTGCTTGGTGAGTCACGTGATGAGTGCAAGATCAGTCACGTGATCAGTGTATGATGATCCACGTGATCAGTGCATGTGAAGTCATGTAATCAATGCATGATAGCTCCGTGATCAGTGTACGGTCAGTCCCGTGAAGAGTGCATGATCAGCCAAGTGACCAGTGCAAGATAGCTACGTGATCAGTGCATGATCAGTCACATGATCAGTGCATGATCAGCCAAGTGACCAGTGCATGATAGCCACGTGATCAGTGCATACAATTACGTGATCATTGCATGCGCAATCACGTGATCAGTGCATGAGAGCCACGTGATCAGTGTATGAATAGTCACGTGATAGGTGTGTGATCAGCCACGTGGACAGTGCATTCTCAGTCACGTGATCAGGGCCTGCTGAGCTGCGTGATTAGTGTCTGCTCATCTGCTTGACAATTGCCAGCTGAGCTGCACGATTCCTGCCTGTCATCTGCTTGACAATTGCCAGCTGTGCTGTGTAATTCCTGCCTGCTCATCTACTTGATTATTGCCAGCTGAGCAGCATGATTTCTCAGAGCTGAGTTCCATGATTATTGCCTGCTGACTGATTCCTGCCTACTCAGCTCTTTGTTCATTGCCTCCAGAGGCACATGATCAGTGTATGACACCAAACATGATCAGCACAGGATCAGTCACATGATCAATGCATGATAAGCCACGTGATCAGTGCATGATCAATTATGTGATCACTGCATGATCAGTCATGTGACCAGTACATGGTAGCTGCGTGATCATTGCACGATCAGCCACGTGATCAGTGCATGATAGCCACGTGATCAGTGCATGATCAGCCACGTGATCAGTGCATGATCAGTCACGTGATACGTGTGTGATCAGCCACGTGATCAGTGCATGATAGCCACGTGAACAGTGCATGATCAGTCACGTGAACAGTGCATGATCAGTCATGTGATGAGTGTATGAACAGCCACGTGATCAGTGCATGATCAATTACGTGATCAGTGCATGATGAGTCACGTGATCAGTGCATGATCAGTCACGTGATCAGTGCATGAACAATTACGTTACCATTGCATGATCAGTCACGTGACCAGTACATGTTAGCTACGTGATCATTGCATGATCAGCCACGTGATCAGTGCATGATAGCCACGTGACCAGTGCATGATCAGTCACGTGATACGTGTGTCATCAGCCACGTGATCAGTGCATGATATCCACGTGATCAGTGCATGATAGCCACGTGAACACTTCATGATTAGTCCCGTGATCTGTGCATGATCAGGCACGTGATCAGTGTATGATCAGCCACGTGATCAGTGCATGATAGGCATGTGATCAGTGCATGATCAGTCAGTTGAACAGTGCATGATCAGTCACATGATCAGTGTACGATCAGCCACGTGATCAGTGCATGATAGCCACGTGAACAGTGCATGATCAGTCACTTGACCAGTACATGGTAGCTATGTGATCATTGTATGAGCAGCCAGGTAAGCTGTGCATGATAGCCACGTGAGCAGTGCATGATCAGTCACGTGACCAGTGCATGATCAGTCACGTGATTAGTGCATGGTCAATTACATTACCATTGCATGATCAGTCACGTGACCAGTACATGTTAGCTACGTGAACATTGCAGGATCAGCCACGTGAGCACTGCATGATAGACACGTGATCACTGCATTATCAGACACGTGAACAGTGTATGATCAGCCACGTAATCAGTGCATGATACCTACGTGATCAGTTCATGGTTAGTCCCGGGACCTGTGCATGACAGCCACGTAATCAATGCATGATATCCACGCGAACAGTGAATTATAACCACGTGATAAGTTCATGATTAGTCACGTGATCTGTGCATGACCAGGCACTTGAACAGTGTATGATCAGCCACGTGATCAGTGCATTATAGCCACGTGATCATTGCATGATCAGTCAAGTGATCAGTGTGTGAACAGTCTCGTGATCAGTGCATGATCAGTCACGTGACCAGTACATGATCAGTCACGTGAAGAGTGCATGATCATTTACCTGATCTGTGCATGATCAGTCATGTGACAATTACATGGTAGCTACGTGATCATTGCATGATCAGCCACGTGAGCCGTGCATGATAGCCACGAGATCAGTGCATGATCAGTCACGTGATAAGTGCATGATCAGTCACGTAATCTGTGCATGACCAGGCACGTGATCAGTGTATGACCAGCCAAGTGATCAGTGCATGATCAGCCAAATGATCAGTGCATGATCAATTACGTGATCAGTGCATGATCAGTCATGTGACCAGTACATGGTTGCTATATGATCATTGCATGATCAGCCCCGTGAGCAGTGCATATAGCCACGTGATCAGTGCATGATCAGTTTCGGGAGCAAAGTATGATCAGCCACTTGATCAGTGCATGATAGCAACGTGATTACTGCATGAACAATCACGTGATCAGTGTATGATCATCCACGAGAACAGTGCATGCTCCGTCACGTGATCAGGGCCTGCTGAGCTGCGTGATTACTGTCTGCTCATCTGCTTGACAATTGCCAGCTGAGTTGCACGATTCCTGCCTGTCATCTCCTTGACAATTGCCACCTGTGCTGCGTAATTCCTGCCTGCTCATCTACTTGATTATTGCCAGCTGAGCAGCATGATTTCTCAGAGCTGAGTTCCATGATTATTGCCTGCTGACTGATTCCTGCCTACTCAGCTATTTGTTCATTGCCTCCAGAGGCACATGATCAGTATATGACACCAAACATGATCAGAACATGATCAGTCACATGATCAATGCATGATAAGCCACGTGATCAGTGCATGATCAATTACGTGATAAGTGCATGATCAGTCATGTGACCAGTACATGGTAGCTGCGTGATCATTGCATGATCAGTCACGTGATCAGTGCATGATCAGTCACGTGATCAGTGCATGATCAGTCACGTGATCAGTGCATGATCAATTACGTGATCATTGCATGATCAGTCACGTGACCAGTACATGGTAACTACGTGATCATTGCATGATAAGCCACGTGATCTGTGCATGATAGCCACGTGATCAGTGCATGATAGCCACGTGATCAGTGCATGATCAGTCATGTGATACGTGTGAGATCAGCCACGTGATCAGTGCATGATATCCACGTGATCAGTGCATGATAGCCACGTGATCAATTCATGAGTTGTCACGTGATCTTTGCATGACCAGGCACGTGATCAGTGTATGATCAGCCAAGTGATCAGTGCATGATAGCCATGTGTTCAGTGCATGATCAGTCACGTGATAAGTGCATGATCAGTCACGTAATCTGTGCATGACCAGGCACGTGATCAGTGTATGACCAGCCAAGTGATCAGTGCATGATCAGCCAAATGATCAGTGCATGATCAATTACGTGATCAGTGCATGATCAGTCATGTGACCAGTACATGGTTGCTATATGATCATTGCATGATCAGCCCCGTGAGCAGTGCATATAGCCACGTGATCAGTGCATGATCAGTTTCGGGAGCAAAGTATGATCAGCCACTTGATCAGTGCATGATAGCAACGTGATCACTGCATGAACAATCACGTGATCAGTGTATGATCAGCCACGAGAACAGTGCATGCTCCATCACGTGATCAGGGCCTGCTGAGCTGCGTGATTACTGTCTGCTCATCTGCTTGACAATTGCCAGCTGAGTTGCACGATTCCTGCCTGTCATCTCCTTGACAATTGCCACCTGTGCTGCGTAATTCCTGCCTGCTCATCTACTTGATTATTGCCAGCTGAGCAGCATGATTTCTCAGAGCTGAGTTCCATGATTATTGCCTGCTGACTGATTCCTGCCTACTCAGCTATTTGTTCATTGCCTCCAGAGGCACATGATCAGTATATGACACCAAACATGATCAGCACATGATCAGTCACATGATCAATGCATGATAAGCCACGTGATCAGTGCATGATCAATTACGTGATCAGTGCATGATTAGTCATGTGACCAGTACATGGTAGCTGCGTGATCATTGCATGATCAGTCACGTGATCAGTGCATGATCAGTCACGTGATCAGTGCATGATCAGTCACCTGATCAGTGCATGATCAATTACGTGATCATTGCATGATCAGTCACGTGACCAGTACATGGTAACTACGTGATCACTGCATGATAAGCCACGTGATCTGTGCATGATAGCCACGTGATCAGTGCATGATAGCCACGTGATCAGTGCATGATCAGTCATGTGATACGTGTGAGATCAGCCACGTGATCAGTGCATGATATCCACGTGATCAGTGCATGATAGCCACGTGATCAATTCATGAGTTGTCACGTGATCTTTGCATGACCAGGCAAGTGATCAGTGTATGATCAGCCAAGTGATCAGTGCATGATAGCCATGTGATCAGTGCATGATCAGTCACGTGATCAGTGTATGATCACCCAAGTGAACAATGCATGATCAATTACATGATCAGTGCATGATCAGTCACGTGACCAGTACATGGTAGCTATGTGATCATTGTATGATCAGCCACGTAAGCTGTGCATGATAGCCACGTGATCAGTGCATGATCAGTCACGTGATCAGTGCATGAACAATCACGGGATCAGTTCATGATCAATTACGTTACCATTGCATGATCAGTCACGTGACCAGTACATGTTAGCTACGTGATCATTGCAGGATCAGCCACGTGAGCACTGCATGGTAGACAAGTGATCAGTGCATGATCAGCTACGTGAGCAGTGTATGATCAGCCACGTGATCAGTTTCTGATCAGACACATGAACAGTGTATGATCAGCCACGTGATCAGTGCATGATAGCTACGTGATCAGTTCATGATTAGTCACGTGATCTGTGCATGACAGGCACGTAATCAGTGCCTGATATCCACGTGATCAGTGAATTATAGCCACGTGATCAGTTCATGATTAGTCACGTGATCTGTGCATGACCAGGCACGTGAACAGTGTATGATCAGCCACGTGATCAGTGCAGTATAGCCACGTGATCAGTGCATGATCAGCCACGTCATCAGTGCATGATAGGCACGTGATCAGTGCATACAATTACGTGATCTGTGCATGTGCAATCATGTGATCAGTGCATGAGAGCCACGTGATCAGTGCATGATCAGTCACGTGATAGGTGTGTGATCAGCCATGTGAACAGTGCATGCTGCGTCACGTGATCAGGGCCTGCTGAGCTGCGTGATTACTGTCTGCTCATCTGCTTGACAATTGCCAGCTGAACTGCACGATTCCTGCCTGTCATCTCCTTGACAATTGCCACCTGTGCTGCGTCATTCCTGCCTGCTCATCTACTTGATTATTGCCAGCTGAGCAGCATGATTTCTCAGAGCTGAGTTCCATGATTATTGCCTGCTGCCTGATTCCTGCCTACTCAGCTCTTTTTTCATTGCCTCCAGAGGCACATGATCAGTGTATGACACCAAACATGATCAGAACAGGATTAGTCACATGATCAATGCATGATAAACCAGGTGATCAGTGCATGATCAATTACGTGATCAGTGCATGATCAGTCAGGTGACCAGTACATGGTAGCTGCGTGATCATTGCATGATGAGTCACGTGATCGGTGCATGATCAGCCCCGTCATCAGTGCATGACCAGCCACATGATCAGTGCATGATCAATTACGTGATCATTGCATGATCAGCCACGTGAGCAGTGCATGATAGCCACGTGATCAGTGCATGATCAGATTCGGGAGCAGAGTATGTTCAGCCACTTGATCAGTGCATGATAGCCACGTGATCACTGCATGATCTGTCACATGATCAGTGTATGATCAACCACGTGATCAATGCATGATCAACCACATGATCAGTGCATGATCAATTATGTGATCAGTGCATGATCAGCCACCTGAGCCGTGCATGATAGCCACGAGATCAGTGCATGATAAGTCACCTGATCCGTGCATGGTCAATTATGTGATCAGTGCATGATCACTCACGTGACCAGTACATGGTAGCTATGTGATCATTGCATGATCAGCCAAGTAATCAGTGAATGATAGCCAACTGATCAGTGCATGATCAGTCACGTGATCAGTGCTTGGTGAGTCACGTGATGAGTGCAAGATCAGTCACGTGATCAGTGTATGATGATACACGTGATCAGTGCATGTGAAGTCATGTAATCAATGCATGATAGCTCCGTGATCAGTGAACGATCAGTCCCGTGAAGAGTGCATGATCAGCCAAGTGACCAGTGCAAGATAGCTACGTGATCAGTGCATGATCAGTCACATGATCAGTGCATGATCAGCCACGTCATCAGTGCATGATAGCCACGTGATCAGTGCATACAATTACGTGATCATTGCATGTGCAATCACATGATCAGTGCATGAGAGCCACGTGATCAGTGCATGAATAGTCACGTGATAGTTGTGTGATCAGCCACGTGGACACTGCATGCTCAGTCACGTGATCAGGGCCTGCTGAGCTGCGTGATTACTGTCTGCTCATCTGCTTGACAATTGCCAGCTGAGCTGCATGATTCCTGCCTGTCATCTCCTTGACAATTGCCACCTGTGCTGCGTAATTCCTGCCTGCTCATCTACTTGATTACTGCCAGCTGAGCAGCATGATTTCTCAGAGCTGAGTTCCATGATTATTGCCTGCTGACTGATTCCTGCCTACTCAGCTTTTTGTTCATTGCCTCCAGAGGCACATGATCAGTGTATGACACCAAACATGATCAGCACATGATCAGTCACATGATCAATGCATGATAAGCCAGGGGATCAATGCATGATCAATTACGTGATAAGTGCATGATCAGTCATGTGACCAGTATATGGTAGCTGCGTGAACATTGCACGATCAGCCACGGGAGCAGTGCATGATAGGCACGTGATCAGTGCATGATCAGTCTTGTGATCTGTGCATGATCAGTCACGTGATCAATGAATGATCAGCCACGTGATCAGTGCATGATCAATTATGTGATCACTGCATGATCAGTCACGTGACTAGTACATGGTAGCTACGTGATCATTGCATGATCAGCCACGTGATCAGTGCATGATAGCCACGTGATCAGTGCATGATAGCCACGTGATCAGTGCATGATCAGTCACGTGATACGTGTGTGATCAGCCACGTGATCAGTGCATGATAGCCACTTGAACAGTGCATGATCAGTCACGTGAACAGTGCATGATCAGTCATGTGATGAGTGTATGATCAGCCACGTGATCAGTGCATGATCAATTACGTGATCACTGCATGATCAGTCACGTGACCAGTACATGGTAGCTATGTGATCATTGTATGATCAGCCACGTAAGCAGTGCATGATAGCCACGTGATCAGTGCATGATGAGTCACGTGATCAGTGCATGATCAGTCACATGATCAGTGCAGGAACAATTACGTTACCATTGAATGTTGAGTCACGTGACCAGTACATGTTAGCTAGGTGATCATTGCATGCTCAGACACGTGATCAGTGCATGATAGCCACGTAATCAGTGCATGATCAGTCACGTGATACGTGTGTCATCAGCCAAGTGATCAGTGCATGATATCCACGTGATCAGTGCATGATAGCCACGTGATCACTTCATGATTAGTCATGTGATCTGTGCATGACCAGGCACGTGATCAGTGTATGATCAGCCACGTGATCAGTGCATGATAGGCATGTGATCAGTGCATGATCAGTCAGGTGAACAGTGCATGATCAGTCACGTGATCAGTGTACGATCAGCCACGTGATCAGTGCATGATCAATTACGTGATCAGTGCATGATCAGTCACGTGACCAGTACATGGTAGCTATGTGATCATTGTATGAGCAGCCAGGTAAGCTGTGCATGATAGCCACGTGAGCAGTGCATGATCAGTCACGTGATCAGTGCATGATCAGTCACGTGATTAGTCCATGGTCAATTACATTACCATTGCATGATCAGTCACGTGACCAGTACATGTTAGCTATGTGAACATTGCAGGATCAGCCACGTGAGCACTGCATGATAGACACGTGATCACTGCATTATCACACACGTGATCAGTGTATGATCAGCCACGTGATCAGTGCATGATCAGCCACGTGATCAGTGCATGATCAATTATGTGATCACTGCATGATAAGTCACGTGACTAGTACATGGTAGCTACATGATCATTGCATGATCAGCCACGTGATCAGTGCATGATAGCCACGTGATCAGTGCATGATAGCCACGTGATCAGTGCATGATCAGTCACGTGCTACGTGTGTGATCAGCCACGTGATCAGTGCATGATAGCCACTTGAACAGTGCATGATCAGTCACGTGAACAGTGCATGATCAGTCATGTGATGAGTGTATGATCAGCCACGTGATCAGTGCATGATCAATTACGTGAACACTGCATGATCAGTCACGTGACCAGTACATGGTAGCTATGTGATCATTGTATGATCAGCCACGTAAGCAGTGCATGATAGCCACGTGATCATTGCATGATGAGTCACGTGATCAGTGCATGATCAGTCACATGATCAGTGCATGAACAATTACGTTACCATTGAATGTTGAGTCACGTGACCAGTACATGTTAGCTAGGTGATCATTGCATGATCAGCCACGTGATCAGTGCATGATAGCCACGTAATCAGTGCATGATCAGTCACGTGATACGTGTGTCATCAGCCACGTGATCAGTGCATGATATCCACGTGATCAGTGCATGATATCCACGTGATCACTTCATGATTAGTCACGTGATCTGTGCATGACCAGGCACTTGATCAGTGTATGATCAGCCACGTGATCAGTGCATGATAGGCATGTGATCAGTGCATGATCAGTCAGGTGAACAGTGCATGATCAGTCACGTGATCCGTGTACGATCAGCCACGTGATCAGTGCATGATCAATTACGTGATCAGTGCATGATCAGTCACGTGACCAGTACATGGTAGCTATGTGATCATTGTATGAGCAGCCAGGTAAGCTGTGCATGATAGCCACGTGAGCAGTGCATGATCAGTCAAGTGATCAGTGCATGATCAGTCACGTGATTAATGCATGGTCAATTACATTACCATTGCATGATCAGTCACGTGACCAGTACATGTTAGCTACGTGAACATTGCAGGATCAGCCACGTGAGCACTGCATGATAGACACGTGATCACTGCATTATCACACACGTGATCATTGCATGATCAGCCACGTGAGCCATGCATGATAGCCACGAGATCAGTGCATGATCAGTCACGTGATCAGTGCATGATCAGTCACGTGATCAGTACATGGTAGCTACGTGATCATTGCATGATCAGCCACGTGAGCAGTGCATGATAGCCACGTGATCAGTGCATGATCAGTCACGTGATCTCTGCATGATCAGTCACGTGATCAGTGCATGACCAATTACCTGATCAGTGCATGATCAGTCACGTGACCAGTGCATGGTAGCTATGTGATCATTGCATGATCAGCCACGTGATCAGTGCATGATAGCCACGTGATCAGTGCATGATCAGTTACGTGAGCAGTGTATGATCAGCCACGTGAGCAGTGCATGATAGCCACGTGATCAGTGCATGATCTGTCACATGATCAGTGTATGATCATCCACGTGTTCAGTGCATGGGCAGTCATGTGATCAGTGCATGATATAGACGTGATCAGTGCATGATCAGTCTTGTGATCAGTGTATGATCAACCACGTGATCAGTGCACGATAGCCAGGTAATGAGTGCATGATAGCCAGATGATCAGTGCATTATCAGTCAGGTGATCAGTGTATGATCAGCCAAGTAATCAGTGCATGATAGCCAAATGATCAGTGCATGATCAGTCACGTGATCAGTGCATGATCAGTCACGTGATCAGTGTATGATCATCCACGTGATCAGTGCATGTGGAATCATGTAATCAATGCATGATAGCGCCGTGATCAGTGCACGATCAGTCCCGTGATGAGTGTATGATCAGCCAAGTGATCAGTGCATGTGGAGTCATGTAATCAATGCATGATAGCGCCGTGATCAGTGCACGATCAGTCCCGTGATGAGTGTATGATCATCCACGTTATCAGTGCATGTGGAGTCATGTAATCAATGCATGATAGCGCCATGATCAGTGCACGATCAATCCCATAATGAGTGTATGATCAGCCAAGTGATCAGTGAAAGATAGCTACGTGATCAGTGCATGATCAGTCACATGATCAGTGCATGATCAGCCACGTCATCTGTGCATGATAGCCACGTGATGAGTGCATACAATTACATGATCAGTGCATGTGCAATCACGTGATCAGTGCATGAGAGCCACGTGATCAGTGCAGACAATTACGTGATCATTGCATGCGCAATCACGTGATCAGTGCATGAGAGCCACGTGATCAGTGCATGAATAGTCACGTGATATGTGTGTGATCAGCCACGTGGACAGTGCATGCTCAGTCACGTGATCAGGGCCTGCTGAGCTGCGTGATTACTGTCTGCTCATCTGCTTGACAATTGCCAGCTGAGCTGCACGATTCCTGCCTGTCATCTCCTTGACAATTGCCACCTGTGCTGCGTAATTCCTGCCTGCTCATCTACTTGATTATTGCCAGCTGAGCAGCATGATTTCTCAGAGCTGAGTTCCATGATTATTGCCTGCTCACTGATTCCTGCCTACTCAGCTCTTTGTTCATTGCCTCCAGAGGCACATGATCAGTGTATGAAACCAAACATGATCAGCATATGATCAGTCACATGATCAATGCATGATAAGCCAGGTGATCAGTGCATGATCAATTACGTGATCAGTGCATGATCAGTCATGTGACCAGTACATGGTAGCTGCGTGATCATTGCATGATAAGCCAGGTGATCAGTGCATGATCAATTACGTGATCAGTGCATGATCAGTCACGTGACCAGTACATGGTAGCTATGTGATCATTGTATGATCAGCCACGTAAGCAGTGCATGATAGCCACGTGATCAGTGCATGATCAGTCACGTGATCTCTGCATGATCAGTCACGTGATCAGTGCATGACCAATTACCTGATCAGTGCATGATCAGTCACGTGATCAGTACATGGTAGCTACGTGATCATTGCATGATCAGCCACGTGAGCAGTGCATGATAGCCACGTGATCAGTGCATGATCAGTCACGTGATCTCTGCATGATCAGTCACGTGATCAGTGCATGACCAATTACCTGATCAGTGCATGATCAGTCACGTGACCAGTGCATGGTAGCTATGTGATCATTGCATGATCAGCCACGTGATCAGTGCATGATAGCCACGTGATCAGTGCATGATCAGTTACGTGAGCAGTGTATGATCAGCCACGTGAGCAGTGCATGATAGCCACGTGATCAGTGCATGATCTGTCACATGATCAGTGTATGATCATCCACGTGTTCAGTGCATGGGCAGTCATGTGATCAGTGCATGATATAGACGTGATCAGTGCATGATCAGTCTTGTGATCAGTGTATGATCAACCACGTGATCAGTGCACGATAGCCAGGTAATGAGTGCATGATAGCCAGATGATCAGTGCATTATCAGTCAGGTGATCAGTGTATGATCAGCCAAGTAATCAGTGCATGATAGCCAAATGATCAGTGCATGATCAGTCACGTGATCAGTGCATGATCAGTCACGTGATCAGTGTATGATCATCCACGTGATCAGTGCATGTGGAATCATGTAATCAATGCATGATAGCGCCGTGATCAGTGCACGATCAGTCCCGTGATGAGTGTATGATCAGCCAAGTGATCAGTGCATGTGGAGTCATGTAATCAATGCATGATAGCGCCGTGATCAGTGCACGATCAGTCCCGTGATGAGTGTATGATCATCCACGTTATCAGTGCATGTGGAGTCATGTAATCAATGCATGATAGCGCCATGATCAGTGCACGATCAATCCCATAATGAGTGTATGATCAGCCAAGTGATCAGTGAAAGATAGCTACGTGATCAGTGCATGATCAGTCACATGATCAGTGCATGATCAGCCACGTCATCTGTGCATGATAGCCACGTGATGAGTGCATACAATTACATGATCAGTGCATGTGCAATCACGTGATCAGTGCATGAGAGCCACGTGATCAGTGCAGACAATTACGTGATCATTGCATGCGCAATCACGTGATCAGTGCATGAGAGCCACGTGATCAGTGCATGAATAGTCACGTGATATGTGTGTGATCAGCCACGTGGACAGTGCATGCTCAGTCACGTGATCAGGGCCTGCTGAGCTGCGTGATTACTGTCTGCTCATCTGCTTGACAATTGCCAGCTGAGCTGCACGATTCCTGCCTGTCATCTCCTTGACAATTGCCACCTGTGCTGCGTAATTCCTGCCTGCTCATCTACTTGATTATTGCCAGCTGAGCAGCATGATTTCTCAGAGCTGAGTTCCATGATTATTGCCTGCTCACTGATTCCTGCCTACTCAGCTCTTTGTTCATTGCCTCCAGAGGCACATGATCAGTGTATGAAACCAAACATGATCAGCATATGATCAGTCACATGATCAATGCATGATAAGCCAGGTGATCAGTGCATGATCAATTACGTGATCAGTGCATGATCAGTCATGTGACCAGTACATGGTAGCTGCGTGATCATTGCATGATAAGCCAGGTGATCAGTGCATGATCAATTACGTGATCAGTGCATGATCAGTCACGTGACCAGTACATGGTAGCTATGTGATCATTGTATGATCAGCCACGTAAGCAGTGCATGATAGCCACGTGATCAGTGTATGATCAGCCACGTGATCAGTGCATGATATATTACGTGATCAGTGCATGATCAGTCACGTGACCAGTACATGGTAGCTATGTGATCATTGTATGATCAGCCACGTTAGCGGTGCATGATAGCCACGTGATCAGTGCATGATCAGTCACGGGACCAGTACATGGTAGCTATGTGATCATTGTATGATCAGCCACGTTAGCAGTGCATGATAGCCACGTGATCAGTGCATGATCAGTCACGGGACCAGTACATGGTAGCTATGTGATCATTGTATGATCAGCCACGTTAGCAGTGCATGATAGCCACGTGATCAGTGCATGATCAGTCACGTGATCAGGGCATGATCACTCATGTGATCAGCGCATGATCAATTACGTTACCATGGCATGATCAGTCACATGACCAGTACATGTTAGCTACGTGATCATTGCAGGATCAGCCACGTGAGCACTGAATGATAGACACGTGACCAGTGCATGATCAGCTACGTGAGCAGTGTATGATCAGCCACTTGATCAGTGCATGATCAGACACGTGAACAGTGTATGATCAGCCACGTGATCAGTGCATGATACCTACGTGATCAGTTCATGATTAGTCACGTGATCTGTGCATGACCAGGCACGTGAACAGTGTATGATCCGTCACGTGATCAGTGCATTATAGCCATGTGATCAGTGCATGATCAGTCACGTGACCAGTACATGGTTGCTACGTGATCATTGCATGAACAGCCACGTTAGCAGTGCATGATAGTCACGTGATCAGTGCATGATCAGTCACGTGTTCAGTACATGATCAGTCACGTGAACAGTGCATGATACGTCACCTGATCAGTGTATGATCAATTACGTGATCATTGCAGGATCAGCCACGTCAGCAGTGCATGATAGTCACTTGATCAGTGCATGATCAGTTTTGGGAGCAGAGTATGATCAGCCACTTGATCAGTGCATGATAGCCACGTGATCACTGCATGATCTGTCACATGATCAGTGTATGATCAAGCACGTTATCAGTGCACGGTAGCCAGGTAATGAGTGCATGATAGCCAGATGATCAGTGCATTATCAGTAACGTGATCTGTGTATGATCAGCCAAGTAATCAGTGCATGATAGCCAAATGATCAGTGCATGATCAGTCACGTGATCAGTGCATGATCAGCCACGTGATCAGTGCATGCTCAGTCACGTGATCAGGGCCTGCTGAGCTGCGTGATTACTGTCTGCTCATCTGCTTGACAATTGCCAGCTGAGCTGCACAATTCCTGCCTGTCATCTGCTTGACAATTGCCATCTGTGCTGCATAATTCCTGCCTGCTCAGCTGCTTGATTACTGCCAGCTGAGCGGCATGATTCCTCACAGCTGAGTTCCATGATTATTGCCTGCTGACTGTTTGATTCGTGCCCACTCAGCTCTTTGTTTATTGCCTCCAGAGGCACATGATCAGTGTATGATAGCAAACATGATCAGCGCATGATCAGACACATGATCAGCGCCATTAAGGCAAGTGATCACTACATGATAGTCATGTGATCAGTCCATGCTCAGTCACGGTATAGTGCATGATCAGCCACGTGATCAGTGCATGATAGCCACGTGATCATTGCATGATAGCCACGTGACCAGTGCATGATCAGCCAGGTGATCAGTGCATGATAGCTACGTGATCAGTTCATGATTAGTCACGTGATCTGTGCATGACCAGGCAGGTGATCAGTGTATGATCAGCCACGTGAACAGTGCATGATAGCCACGTGATCAGTGCATGATCAGTCACCTGATGGGTGTATGATGAGTCACGTGACCGGTACATGGTAGCTACATGATCATTGCATGATCAGCCACGTGAGTAGTGCATGATAGCCATGTGATCAGGGCATGATCAGTCACGTGATCAGTGCATAATCAGCCACGTAATCTGTGCATGACAAAGCACCTGATCAGTGTATGACCAGCCAAGTGATCAGTGCATGATAGCCACGTGATCAGTGCATGATCAGTCAGGTGATCAGTGCATGATCAGTCACGTGATCAGTGTATGATCAGCCACGTGATCAGTGCATGATCAGTCGCATGATCAGTGCATGATCAATTACGTGATCATTGCATGATCAGCCACGTGAGCCGTGCATGATAGCCACGAGATCAGTGCATGATCAGTCACGTGAACAGTGCATGATAAGTCACCTGATCAGTGCATGATCAATTACGTGATCAGTGCATGATCACTCACGTGACCAGTACATGGTAGCTACGTGATCATTGCATGATCAGCCACGTGAGCAGTGCATGATAGCCACGTGATCAGTGCATGATCAGTTTCGGGAGCAGAGTATGATCAGCCACTTGATCAGTGCATGATAGCCACGTGATCACTGCATGATCTGTCACATGATCAGTGTATGATCATCCACGTGTTCAGTGCATGGGCAGTCATGTGATCAGTGCATGATATAGACGTGATCAGTGCATGATCAGTCTTGTGATCAGTGTATGATCAACCACGTGATCAGTGCACGATAGCCAGGTAATGAGTGCATGATAGCCAGATGATCAGTGCATTATCAGTCACATTATCAGGGTATGATCAGCCAAGTAATCAGTGCATGATAGCCAAATGATCAGTGCATGATCAGTCACGTGATCAGTGCATGATCAGTCACGTGATCAGTGCATGATCAGGCACGTGATCAGTGCATGATAGCAACGTGATCAGTGCATGATAGCCACGTGATCAGTGCATGATCAGTCACGTGATCAGTGCATGATCAGTCACGTGATCAGGGCATGATCAGTCACGTGACCAGTACATGGTAGCTATGTGATCATTGTATGATCAGCCACGTTAGCAGTGCATGATAGCCACGTGATCAGTGCATGATCAGTCACGTGATCAGGGCATGATCACTCACGTGATCAGTGCATGATCAATTACGTTACCATGGCGTGATCAGTCACATGAACAGTACATGTTAGCTACGTGATCATTGCAGGATCAGCCACGTGAGCACTGAATGATAGACACGTGAACAGTGCATGATCAGCTACGTGAGCAGTGTATGATCAGCCACTTGATCACTGCATGATCAGACACGTGAACAGTGTATGATCAGCCACGTGATCAGTGCATGATACCTACGTGATCAGTTCATGATTAGTCACGTGATCTGTGCATGACCAGGCACGTGAACAGTGTATGAGCCGCCACGTGATCAGTGCATTATAGCCACGTGATCAGTGCATGATCAGTCACGTGATCAGTGCATGATCAGTCACGTGATCAGGGCATGATCAGTCACGTGACCAGTACATGGTAGCTATGTGATCATTGTATGATCAGCCACGTTAGCAGTGCATGATAGCCACGTGATCAGTGCATGATCAGTCACGTGATCAGGGCATGATCACTCACGTGATCAGTGCATGATCAATTACGTTACCATGGCGTGATCAGTCACATGAACAGTACATGTTAGCTACGTGATCATTGCAGGATCAGCCACGTGAGCACTGAATGATAGACACGTGAACAGTGCATGATCAGCTACGTGAGCAGTGTATGATCAGCCACTTGATCACTGCATGATCAGACACGTGAACAGTGTATGATCAGCCACGTGATCAGTGCATGATACCTACGTGATCAGTTCATGATTAGTCACGTAATCTGTGCATGACCAGGCACGTGAACAGTGTATGAGCCGCCACGTGATCAGTGCATTATAGCCACGTGATCAGTGCATGATCAATTACGTGATCAGTGCATGATACCTACGTGATCAGTTCATGATAAGTCACCTGATCAGTGCATGATCAATTACGTGATCAGTGCATGATCACTCACGTGACCAGTACATGGTAGCTACGTGATCATTGCATGATCAGCCACGTTAGCAGTGCATGATAGTCACGTGATCAGTGCATGATCAGTTTCGGGAGCAGAGTATGATCAGCCACTTGATCAGTGCAGTGTAGCCACGTGATCACTGCATGATCTGTCACATGATCAGTGTATGATCATCCACGTGATCAGTGCATGGGCAGTCATGTGATCAGTGCATGATATAGACGTGATCAGTGCATGATCAGTCTCGTGATCAGTGTATGATCAACCATGTGATCAGTGCATGATTGCCAGGTAATGAGTGCATGATAGCCAGATGATCAGTGCATTATCAGTAACGTGATCAGTGTATGATCAGCCAAGTAATCAGTGCATGATAGCCAAATGATCAGTGCATGAACAGCCACGTGATCAGTGCATGATAGCCACGTGATTAGTGCATGATCAGTCACGTGAACAGTGCATGATCAGCCACGTGATCAGTGTATGATCAGCCACGTGATCAGTGCATGATCAATTCCGTGATCAGTGCATGATCAGTCACGTGATCAGTACATGATCAGTCACGTGAACAGTGCATGATCATTTACGTGATCTGTGCATGATCAGTCACGTGACCAGTATATGGTAGCTCCGTGATCATTGCATGACCAGCCACGTGAGCAGTGCATGATAGCCACGTGATGTGTGCATGATCAGTTATGTGAGCAGAGTATGATCAGCCACGTGATCAGTGCATGAGTGCCACGTGATCACTGCATGATCAGTCACGTGACAGGTGTGTGATCAGCCACGTGAACAGTGCATGTTCAGCCACGTGATCAGTGCATGATAGCCACGTAATCATTGCATGATCATTTATGTGAGCAGTGTATGATCAGCCACGTGATGAGTGCATGTTCAGCCACGTGATAAGTGCATGATAGCCACGTGATCAGTGCATGATCATTTATGTGAGCAGTGTATGATCAGCCACGTGATCAGTGCATGATCAGCCAGGTGATCAGTGCATGATAGCTACGTGATCATTTCATGATTAGTCACGTGATCTGTGCATGACCAGGCAGGTGGTCAGTGTATGATCAGCCACGTGAACAGTGCATGATAGCCACGTGATCAGTGCATGAACAGTCACCTGATGGGTGTATGATGAGTCACGTGACCGGTTACCTGGGAGCTACATGATCATTGCATGATCAGCCACGTGAGTAGTGCATGATTGCCTCATGATCAGTGCATGATCAGTCAGGTGATCAGTGCATGATCAGTCACGTAATCTGTGCATGACCAGGCACGTGATCAGTGTGTGACCAGCCAAGTTACCAGTGCATGATAGCCACCTGATCAGTGCATGATCAGTAACGTGAACAGTGTATGATCAGCCTCATGATCAGTGCATGATCAGTTACGTGAGCAGTGTATGACCAGCCACGTGATCAGTGCATGGTCAGACACATGAACAGTGTATGATCAGGCACGTGATCATTGCATGATATCCAAGTGATCAGTGCATAATCAATCACGTGTTCAGTGTATGATCAGCCACGTGAACAGTGCGTGCACCGTCACGTGATCTGTGCATGACCAGGCACGTGATCAGTGTATGACTAGCCAAGTTACCAGTGCATGATAGCCACCTGATCAGTGCATGATCAGTAACGTGAACAGTGTATGATCAGCCACGTGATCAGTGCATGATACCTACGTGATCAGTTCATGATTAGTCACGTGATCTGTGCATGACAGGCACGTAATCAGTGCATGATATCCACGTGATCAGTGAATTATAGCCACGTGATCAGTTCATGATTATTCACGTGATCTGTGCATGACCAGGCACGTGAACAGTGTATGATCAGCCACGTGATCAGTGCATTATAGCCACGTGATCATTGCATGATCAGTCAAGTGATCAGTGCATGATCAGTCACGTAATCTGTGCATGACCAGGCACGTGATCAGTGTATGACCAGCCAAGTGATCAGTGCATGATCAGCCATGTGAACTGTACATGGTTGCTACGTGATCATTGCATGATCAGCCACGTGAGCAGAGCATGATAGCCACGTGATCAGTGCTTGATCAGTCACGTGAACAGTGCATGATCATTTACGTGATCTGTGCATGATCAGTCACATGACCAGTATATGGTAGCTAAGTGATCATTGCATGACCAGCCACGTGAGCAGTGCATGATCCCCATGTGATGTGTGCATGATCAGTTAGGTGAGCAGAGTATGTTCAGCCATGTGATCAGTGCATGATAGCCACGTGATCAGAGCATGATAGCTGCGTGAGTAGTGTACGATCAGCCACGTGATCAGTGCATGGTCAGACACGTGAACATGTATGATCAGCCACGTGATCAGTGCATGATATCCATGTGATCAGTGCATGATCAATCACGTGATCAGTGTATGATCAGTCACGAGAACAGTGCATGCTCCGTCACGTGATCAGGGCCTGCTGAGCTGCGTGATTCCTGTCTGCTCATCTGCTTGACCATTGCCAGCTGAGCTGCACGATTCCTGCCTGTCATCTGCTTGACAATTGCCAGCTGTGCTGCGTAATTCCTGCCTGCTCAGCTGCTTGATTATTGCCAGCTGAGCAGCATGATTCCTCACAGCTGAGTTCCATGATTATTGCCTGCTGACTGTTTGATTCGTGCCTACTCAGCTCTTTGTTTATTGCCTCCAGAGGCACATGATCAGTGTATGATAGCAAACATGATCAGCGCATGATCAGTCACATGATCAGCGCCATCAAGTCAAGTGATCATTACATGATAGTCATGTGATCAGTCCATGCTCAGTCACGGTAACAGTGCATGATCAGCCAGGTGATCAGTGCATGATAGCTACGTGATCAGTTCATGATTAGTCACGTGATCTGTGCATGACCAGCCAAGTGATCAGTGCATGATAGCCACGTGATCAGTGCATGATCAGTCAAGTGATCAGTGCATGATCAGTCACGTGATCAGTGTATGATCAGCCACGTGATCAGTGCATGATCAGCCACATGATCAGTGCATGATCAATTACATGATCAGTGCATGATCAGTCACGTGATCAGTGTATGATCAGTCACATGATCAATGCATGATAAGCCAGGTGATCAGTGCATGATCAGTCATGTGACCAGTACATGGTAGCTGCGTGATCATTGCATGATCAGCCACATGAGCAGTGCATGATAGCCACGTGATCAGTGCATGATCAGTCACGTGATCAGTGCATGATCAGTCACGTGATCAGTGAATGATAGCCACGTGATCAGTGCATGATCAATTACGTGATATTTGCATGATCACTCACGTGACCAGTACATGGTACCTATGTGATCATTGCATGATCAGCCAAGTAATCAGTGAATGATAGCCACGTGATCAGTGCATGATCAGTCACGTGATCAGTGCTTGGTGAGTCACGTGATGAGTGCAAGATCAGTCACGTGATCAGTGTATGATGATCCACGTGATCAGTGCATGTGAAGTCATGTAATCAATGCATTATAGCTCCGTGATCAGTGCACGATCAGTCCCGTGAAGAGTGCATGATCAGCCAAGTAACCAGTGCAAGATAGCTACGTGATCAGTGCATGATCAGTCACATGATCAGTGAATGATCAGCCACGTCATCAGTGCATGATAGCCACGTGATCAGTGCATACAATTACGTGATCATTGCATGTGCAATCACGTGATCAGTGCATGAGAGCCACGTGATCAGTGCATACAATTACGTGATCATTGCATGCGCAGTCACGTGATCAGTGCATGAGAGCCACGTGATCAGTGCATGAATAGTCACGTGATATGTGTGTGATCAGCCACGTGGACAGTGCATGCTCAGTCACGTGATCAGGGCCTGCTGAGCTGCGTGATTACTGTCTGCTCATCTGCTTGACAATTGCCAGCTGAGCTGCACGATTCCTGCCTGTCATCTCCTTGACAATTGCCACCTGTGCTGCGTAATTCCTGCCTGCTCATCTACTTGATTATTGCCAGCTGAGCAGCATGATTTCTCAGAGCTGAGTTCCATGATTATTGCCTGCTCACTGATTCCTGCCTACTCAGCTCTTTGTTCATTGCCTCCAGAGGCACATGATCAGTGTATGAAACCAAACATGATCAGCATATGATCAGTCACGTGATCAATGCATGATAAGCCAGGTGATCAGTGCATGATCAATTACATGATCAGTGCATGATCAGTCATGTGACCAGTACATGGTAGCTGCGTGATCATTGCATGGTAAGCCAGGTGATCAGTGCATGATCAATTACGTGATCAGTGCATGATCAGTCACGTGACCAGTACATGGTAGCTATGTGATCATTGTATGATCAGCCACGTAAGCAGTGCATGATAGCCACGTGATCAGTGTATGATCAGCCACGTGATCAGTGCATGATATATTACGTGATCAGTGCATGATCAGTCACGTGACCAGTACATGGTAGCTATGTGATCATTGTATGATCAGCCACGTTAGCAGTGCATGATAGCCACGTGATCAGTGCATGATCAGTCACGGGACCAGTACATGGTAGCTATGTGATCATTGTATGATCAGCCACGTTAGCAGTGCATGATAGCCACGTGATCAGTGCATGATCAGTCACGGGACCAGTACATGGTAGCTATGTGATCATTGTATGATCAGCCACGTTAGCAGTGCATGATAGCCACGTGATCAGTGCATGATCAGTCCCGTGATCAGGGCATGATCACTCATGTGATCAGTGCATGATCAATTACGTTACCATGGCATGATCAGTCACATGACCAGTACATGTTAGCTACGTGATCATTGCAGGATCAGCCACGTGAGCACTGAATGATAGACACGTGACCAGTGCATGATCAGCTACGTGAGCAGTGTATGATCAGCCACTTGATCAGTGCATGATCAGACACGTGAACAGTGTATGATCAGCCACGTGATCAGTGCATGATACCTACGTGATCAGTTCATGATTAGTCACGTGATCTGTGCATGACCAGGCACGTGAACAGTGTATGATCCGTCACGTGATCAGTGCATTATAGCCATGTGTTCAGTGCATGATCAGTCACGTGACCAGTACATGGTTGCTACGTGATCATTGCATGAACAGCCACGTTAGCAGTGCATGATAGTCACGTGATCAGTGCATGATCAGTCACGTGTTCAGTACATGATCAGTCACGTGAACAGTGCATGATACGTCACCTGATCAGTGTATGATCAATTACGTGATCATTGCAGGATCAGCCACGTCAGCAGTGCATGATAGTCACTTGATCAGTGCATGATCAGTTTTGGGAGCAGAGTATGATCAGCCACTTGATCAGTGCATGATAGCCACGTGATCACTCCATGATCTGTCACATGATCAGTGTATGATCAAGCACGTTATCAGTGCACGGTAGCCAGGTAATGAGTGCATGATAGCCAGATGATCAGTGCATTATCAGTAACGTGATCTGTGTATGATCAGCCAAGTAATCAGTGCATGATAGCCAAATGATCAGTGCATGATAGCCACGTGATCAGTGCATGATCAGTCAGGTGATCAGTGCATGATCAGTCACGTGATCAGTGTATGATCAGCCACGTGATCAGTGCATGATCAGCCGCATGATCAGTGCATGATCAATTACGTGATCATTGCATGATCAGCCACGTGAGACGTGCATGATAGCCACGAGATCAGTGCATGATCAGTCACGTGAACAGTGCATGATAAGTCACCTGATCAGTGCATGATCAATTACGTGATCAGTGCATGATCACTCACGTGACCAGTACATGGTAGCTACCTGATCATTGCATGATCAGCCACGTGAGCAGTGCATGATAGCCACGTGATCAGTGCATGATCAGTTTCGGGAGCAGAGTATGATCAGCCACTTGATCAGTGCATGATAGCCACGTGATCACTGCATGATCTGTCACATGATAAGTGTATGATCATCCACGTGTTCAGTGCATGGGCAGTCATGTGATCAGTGCATGATATAGACGTGATCAGTGCATGATCAGTCTTGTGATCAGTGTATGATCAACCACGTGATCAGTGCACGATAGCCAGGTAATGAGTGCATGATAGCCAGATGATCAGTGCATTATCAGTCACATTATCAGGGTATGATCAGCCAAGTAATCAGTGCATGATAGCCAAATGATCAGTGCATGATCAGTCACGTGATCAGTGCATGATCAGTCACGTGATCAGTGCATGATCAGGCACGTGATCAGTGCATGATAGCAACGTGATCAGTGCATGATAGCCACGTGATCAGTGCATGATCAGTCACGTGATCAGTGCATGATCAGTCACGTGATCAGGGCATGATCAGTCACGTGACCAGTACATGGTAGCTATGTGATCATTGTATGATCAGCCACGTTAGCAGTGCATGATAGCCACGTGATCAGTGCATGATCAGTCACGTGATCAGGGCATGATCAATTACGTTACCATGGCGTGATCAGTCACATGAACAGTACATGTTAGCTACGTGATCATTGCAGGATCAGCCACGTGAGCACTGAATGATAGACACGTGAACAGTGCATGATCAGCTACGTGAGCAGTGTATGATCAGCCACTTGATCACTGCATGATCAGACACGTGAACAGTGTATGATCAGCCACGTGATCAGTGCATGATACCTACGTGATCAGTTCATGATTAGTCACGTGATCTGTGCATGACCAGGCACGTGAACAGTGTATGAGCCGCCACGTGATCAGTGCATTATAGCCACGTGATCAGTGCATGATCAATTACGTGATCAGTGCATGATACCTACGTGATCAGTTCATGATTAGTCACGTGATCTGTGCATGATCAGTCACGTGTTCAGTGCGCGATCAGTCACGTGAACAGTGCATGATAAGTCACCTGATCAGTGCATGATCAATTACGTGATCAGTGCATGATCACTCACGTGACCAGTACATGGTAGCTACGTGATCATTGCATGATCAGCCACGTTAGCAGTGCATGATAGTCACGTGATCAGTGCATGATCAGTTTCGGGAGCAGAGTATGATCAGCCACTTGATCAGTGCAGTATAGCCACGTGATCACTGCATGATCTGTCACATGATCAGTGTATGATCATCCACGTGATCAGTGCATGGGCAGTCATGTGATCAGTGCATGATATAGACGTGATCAGTGCATGATCAGTCTCGTGATCAGTGTATGATCAACCACGTGATCAGTGCACGATTGCCAGGTAATGAGTGCATGATAGCCAGATGATCAGTGCATTATCAGTAACGTGATCAGTGTATGATCAGCCAAGTAATCAGTGCATGATAGCCAAATGATCAGTGCATGAACAGCCACGTGATCAGTGCATGATAGCCACGTGATTAGTGCATGATCAGTCACGTGAACAGTGCATGATCAGCCACGTGATCAGTGTATGATCAGCCACGTGATCAGTGCATGATCAATTCCGTGATCAGTGCATGATCAGTCACGTGATCAGTACATGATCAGTCACGTGAACAGTGCATGATCATTTACGTGACCTGTGCATGATCAGTCACGTGACCAGTATATGGTAGCTCCGTGATCATTGCATGACCAGCCACGTGAGCAGTGCATGATAGCCACGTGATGTGTGCATGATCAGTTATGTGAGCAGAGTATGATCAGCCACGTGATCAGTGCATGAGTGCCACGTGATCACTGCATGATCAGTCACGTGACAGGTGTGTGATCAGCCACGTGAACAGTGCATGTTCAGCCACGTGATCAGTGCATGATAGCCACGTGATCAGTGCATGATCATTTATGTGAGCAGTGTATGATCAGCCACGTGATCAGTGCATGATCAGCCAGGTGATCAGTGCATGATAGCTACGTGATCATTTCATGATTAGTCACGTGATCTGTGCATGACCAGGCAGGTGGTCAGTGTATGATCAGCCACGTGAACAGTGCATGATAGCCACGTGATCAGTGCATGAACAGTCACCTGATGGGTGTATGATGAGTCACGTGACCGGTACCTGGTAGCTACATGATCATTGCATGATCAGCCACGTGAGTAGTGCATGATTGCCTCATGATCAGTGCATGATCAGTCAGGTGATCAGTGCATGATCAGTCACGTAATCTGTGCATGACCAGGCACGTGATCAGTGTGTGACCAGCCAAGTTACCAGTGCATGATAGCCACCTGATCAGTGCATGATCAGTAACGTGAACAGTGTATGATCAGCCTCATGATCAGTGCATGATCAGTTACGTGAGCAGTGTATGACCAGCCACGTGATCAGTGCATGGTCAGACACATGAACAGTGTATGATCAGGCACGTGATCATTGCATGATATCCAAGTGATCAGTGCATAATCAATCACGTGTTCAGTGTATGATCAGCCACGTGAACAGTGCGTGCACCGTCACGTGATCTGTGCATGACCAGGCACGTGATCAGTGTATGACTAGCCAAGTTACCAGTGCATGATAGCCACCTGATCAGTGCATGATCAGTAACGTGAACAGTGTATGATCAGCCACGTGATCAGTGCATGATACCTACGTGATCAGTTCATGATTAGTCACGTGATCTGTGCATGACAGGCACGTAATCAGTGCATGATATCCACGTGATCAGTGAATTATAGCCACGTGATCAGTTCATGATTATTCACGTGATCTGTGCATGACCAGGCACGTGAACAGTGTATGATCAGCCACGTGATCAGTGCATTATAGCCACGTGATCATTGCATGATCAGTCAAGTGATCAGTGCATGATCAGTCACGTAATCTGTGCATGACCAGGCACGTGATCAGTGTATGACCAGCCAAGTGATCAGTGCATGATCAGCCATGTGAACTGTACATGGTTGCTACGTGATCATTGCATGATCAGCCACGTAAGCAGAGCATGATAGCCACGTGATCAGTGCTTGATCAGTCACGTGAACAGTGCATGATCATTTACGTGATCTGTGCATGATCAGTCACATGACCAGTATATGGTAGCTAAGTGATCATTGCATGACCAGCCACGTGAGCAGTGCATGATACCCATGTGATGTGTGCATGATCAGTTAGGTGAGCAGAGTATGTTCAGCCATGTGATCAGTGCATGATAGCCACGTGATCAGAGCATGATAGCTGCGTGAGTAGTGTACGATCAGCCACGTGATCAGTGCATGGTCAGACACGTGAACATGTATGATCAGCCACGTGATCAGTGCATGATATCCATGTGATCAGTGCATGATCAATCACGTGATCAGTGTATGATCAGCCACGAGAACAGTGCATGCTCCGTCACGTGATCAGGGCCTGCTGAGCTGCGTGATTCCTGTCTGCTCATCTGCTTGACCATTGCCAGCTGAGCTGCACGATTCCTGCCTGTCATCTGCTTGACAATAGCCAGCTGTGCTGCGTAATTCCTGCCTGCTCAGCTGCTTGATTATTGCCAGCTGAGCAGCATGATTCCTCACAGCTGAGTTCCATGATTATTGCCTGCTGACTGTTTGATTCGTGCCTACTCAGCTCTTTGTTTATTGCCTCCAGAGGCACATGATCAGTGTATGATAGCAAACATGATCAGCGCATGATCAGTCACATGATCAGCGCCATCAAGTCAAGTGATCATTACATGATAGTCATGTGATCAGTCCATGCTCAGTCACGGTAACAGTGCATGATCAGCCAGGTGATCAGTGCATGATAGCTACGTGATCAGTTCATGATTAGTCACGTGATCTGTGCATGACCAGCCAAGTGATCAGTGCATGATAGCCACGTGATCAGTGCATGATCAGTCAAGTGATCAGTGCATGATCAGTCACGTGATCAGTGTATGATCAGCCACGTGATCAGTGCATGATCAGCCACATGATCAGTGCATGATCAATTACATGATCAGTGCATGATCAGTCACGTGATCAGTGTATGATCAGTCACATGATCAATGCATGATAAGCCAGGTGATCAGTGCATGATCAGTCATGTGACCAGTACATGGTAGCTGCGTGATCATTGCATGATCAGCCACATGAGCAGTGCATGATAGCCACGTGATCAGTGCATGATCAGTCACGTGATCAGTGCATGATCAGTCACGTGATCAGTGAATGATAGCCACGTGATCAGTGCATGATCAATTACGTGATATTTGCATGATCACTCACGTGACCAGTACATGGTACCTATGTGATCATTGCATGATCAGCCAAGTAATCAGTGAATGATAGCCACGTGATCAGTGCATGATCAGTCACGTGATCAGTGCTTGGTGAGTCACGTGATGAGTGCAAGATCAGTCACGTGATCAGTGTATGATGATCCACGTGATCAGTGCATGTGAAGTCATGTAATCAATGCATTATAGCTCCGTGATTAGTGCACGATCAGTCCCGTGAAGAGTGCATGATCAGCCAAGTGACCAGTGCAAGATAGCTACGTGATCAGTGCATGATCAGTCACATGATCAGTGCATGATCAGCCACGTCATCAGTGCATGATAGCCACGTGATCAGTGCATACAATTACGTGATCATTGCATGTGCAATCACGTGATCAGTGCATGAGAGCCACGTGATAGGTGTGTGATCAGCAACGTGGACAGTGCATGCTCAGTCACGTGATCAGGGCCTGCTGAACTGCGTGATTACTGTCTGCTCATCTGCTTGACAATTGCCAGCTGAGATGCATGATTCCTGCCTGTCATCTCCTTGACAATTGCCACCTGTGCTGCGTAATTCCTGCCTGCTCATCTACTTGATTATTGCCAGCTGAGCAGCATGATTTCTCAGAGCTGAGTTCCATGATTATTGCCTGCTGACTGATTCCTGCCTACTCAGCTCTTTGTTCATTGCCTCCAGAGGCACATGATCAGTGTATGACACCAAACATGATCAGCACAGGATCAGTCACATGATCAATGCATGATAAGCCAGGTGATCAGTGCATGATCAATTACGTGATCAGTGCATGATCAGTCATGTGACCAGTACATGGTAGCTGCGTGATCATTGCACGATCAGCCGCGGGAGCAGTGCATGATAGCCACGTGATCAGTGCATGATCAGTCTCGTGATCAGTGCATGATCAGTCACGTGATCAGTGCATGATCAGCCACGTGATCAGTGCATGATCAATTACGTGATCACTGCATGATCAGTCACGTGACCAGTACATGGTACCTACGTGATCATTGCATGATCCCCCACGTGATCAGTGCATGATAGCCACGTGATCAGTGCATGATAGCCACGTGATCAGTGCATGATCAGTCACGTGATATGTGTGTGATCAGCCACGTGATCAGTGCATGATAGCCACGTGAACAGTGCATGATCAGTCACGTGAACAGTGCATGATCAGTCATGTGATGAGTGTATGATCAGTCACGTGATCAGTGCATGATCACTTACGTGATCAGTGCATGATCAGTCACGTGACCAGTACATGGTAGCTATATGATCATTGTATGATCAGCCACATAAGCAGTGCATGATAGCCACGTGATCAGTGCATATTGAGTCACGTGATCAGTGCATGATCAGTCACGTGATCAGTGCATGAACAATTACGTTACCATTGCATGATCAGTCACGTGACCAGTACATGTTAGCTACGTGATCATTGCATGATCAGCCACGTGATCAGTGCATGATAGCCACGTGATCAGTGCATGATCAGTCACGTGATACGTGTGTCATCAGCCACGTGATCAGTGCATGATATCCACGTGATCAGTGCATGATAGCCACGTGATCACTTCATGATAAGTCAGGTGATCTGTGCATGACCAGGCACGTGATCAGTGCATGATAGCCACGTGATCTGTGCATGACCAGGCACGTGATCAGTGTATGATCAGCCACGTGATCAGTGCATGATAGGCATGTGATCAGTGCATGGTCAGTCAGTTGAACAGTGCATGATCAGCCACGTGATCAGTGCGTGATCAATTACGTGATCAGTGCATGATCAGTCACTTGACCAGTACATGGTAGCTATGTGATCATTGTATGAGCAGCCAGGTAAGCTGTGCATGATAGCCACGTGAGCAGTGCATGATCAGTCACGTGATCAGTGCATGATCAGTCACGTGATTAGTGCATGGTCAATTACATTACCATTGCATGATCAGTCACGTGACCAGTACATGTTAGCTACGTGAACATTGCAGGATCAGCCACGTGAGCACTGCATGATAGACACGTGATCACTGCATTATCAGACACGTGAACAGTGTATGATCAGCCAAGTCATCAGTGCATGGTAGCCACGTGATCAGTGCATACAATTACGTGATCATTGCATGTGCAATCACGTGATCAGTGCATGAGAGCCACGTAATCAGTGCATGAATAGTCACGTGATAGGTGTGTGATCAGCCACGTGGACACTGCATGCTCAGTCACGTGATCAGGGCCTGCTGAGCTGCGTGATTACTGTCTGCTCATCTGCTTGACAATTGCCAGCTGAGCTGCATGATTCCTGCCTGTCATCTCCTTGACAATTGCCACCTGTGCTGCGTAATTCCTGCCTGCTCATCTACTTGATTATTGCCAGCTGAGCAGCATGATTTCTCAGAGCTGAGTTCCATGATTATTGCCTGCTGACTGATTCCTGCCTACTCAGCTCTTTGTTCATTGCCTCCAGAGGCACATGATCAGTGTATGACACCAAACATGATCAGCACATGATCAGTCACATGATCAATGCATGATAAGCCAGGTGATCAGTGCATGATCAATTACGTGATAAGTGCATGATCAGTCATGTGACCAGTACATGGTAGCTGCGTGAACATTGCACGATCAGCCACGGGAGCAGTGCATGATAGCCACGTGATCAGTGCATGATCAGTCTCGTGATCAGTGCATGATCAGTCACATGATCAGTGCATGATCAGCCACGTGATCAGTGCATGATCAATTATGTGATCACTGCATGATCAGTCAGGTGACTAGTACATGGTAGCTACGTGATCATTGCATGATCAGCCACGTGATCAGTGCATGATAGCCACGTGATCAGTGCATGATCAGTCACGTGATACGTGTGTGATCAGCCACGTGATCAGTGCATGATAGCCACTTGAACAGTGCATGATCAGTCACGTGAACAGTGCATGATCAGTCATGTGATGAGTGTATGATCAGCCACGTGATCAGTGCATGATCAATTACGTGATCACTGCATGATCAGTCACGTGACCAGTACACGGTAGCTATGTGATCATTGTATGATCAGCCACGTAAGCAGTGCATGATAGCCACGTGATCAGTGCATGATGAGTCACGTGATCAGTGCATGATCAGTCACATGATCAGTGCATGAACAATTACGTTACCATTGAATGTTGAGTCACGTGACCAGTACATGTTAGCTAGGTGATCATTGCATGAACAGACACGTGATCAGTGCATGATAGCCACGTAATCAGTGCATGATCAGTCACGTGATACGTGTGTCATCAGCCACGTGATCACTGCATGATAGCCACGTGATCAGTGCATGATAGCCACGTGATCACTTCATGATTAGTCACGTGATCTGTGCATGACCAGGCACGTGATCAGTGTATGATCAGCCACGTGATTAGTGCATGATAGGCATGTGATCAGTGCATGATCAGTCAGTTGAACAGTGCATGATCAGTCACGTGATCAGTGTACGATCAGCCACGTGATCAGTGCATGATCAATTACGTGATCAGTGCATGATCAGTCACGTGACCAGTACATGGTAGCTATGTGATCATTGTATGAGCAGCCAGGTAAGCTGTGCATGATAGCCACGTGAGCAGTGCATGATCAGTCACGTGATCAGTGCATGATCAGTCACGTGATTAGTGCATGGTCAATTACATTACCATTGCATGATCAGTCACGTGACCAGTACATGTTAGCTACGTGAACATTGCAGGATCAGCCACGTGAGCACTGCATGATAGACACGTGATCACTGCATTATCAGACACGTGATCAGTGTATGATCAGCCACGTGATCAGTGCATGATCAGCCGCATGATCAGTGCATGATCAATTACGTGATCATTGCATGATCAGCCATGTGAGCCGTGCATGATAGCCACGAGATCAGTGCATGATCAGTCACGTGATCAGTGCATGATCAGTCACGTGAACAGTGCATGATAAGTCACCTGATCAGTGCATGATCAATTAGGTGATCAGTGCATGATCACTCACGTGACCAGTACATGGTAGCTACGTGATCATTGCATGATCAGCCACGTGAGCAGTGCATGATAGCCATGTGATCATTGCATGATCAGTCACGTGATCTGTGCATGATCAGTCACGTGATCAGTGCATGATCAATTACGTGATCAGTGCATGATCAGTCACGTGACCAGTACATGGTACCTACGTGATCATTGCATGATCCCCCACGTGATCAGTGCATGATAGCCACGTGATCAGTGCATGATAGCCACGTGATCAGTGCATGATAGCCATGTGATCAGTGCATGATCAGTCACGTGATCTGTGCATGATCAGTCACGTGATCAGTGCATGATCAATTACGTGATCAGTGCATGATCAGTCATGTGACCAGTACATGGTAGCTGCGTGATCATTGCACGATCAGCCGCGGGAGCAGTGCATGATAGCCACGTGATCAGTGCATGATCAGTCTCGTGATCAGTGCATGATCAGTCACGTGATCAGTGCATGATCAGCCACGTGATCAGTGCATGATCAATTACGTGATCACTGCATGATCAGTCACGTGACCAGTACATGGTACCTACGTGATCATTGCATGATCCCCCACGTGATCAGTGCATGATAGCCACGTGATCAGTGCATGATAGCCACGTGATCAGTGCATGATCAGTCACGTGATATGTGTGTGATCAGCCACGTGATCAGTGCATGATAGCCACGTGAACAGTGCATGATCAGTCACGTGAACAGTGCATGATCAGTCATGTGATGAGTGTATGATCAGTCACGTGATCAGTGCATGATCACTTACGTGATCAGTGCATGATCAGTCACGTGACCAGTACATGGTAGCTATATGATCATTGTATGATCAGCCACATAAGCAGTGCATGATAGCCACGTGATCAGTGCATATTGAGTCACGTGATCAGTGCATGATCAGTCACGTGATCAGTGCATGAACAATTACGTTACCATTGCATGATCAGTCACGTGACCAGTACATGTTAGCTACGTGATCATTGCATGATCAGCCACGTGATCAGTGCATGATAGCCACGTGATCAGTGCATGATCAGTCACGTGATACGTGTGTCATCAGCCACGTGATCAGTGCATGATATCCACGTGATCAGTGCATGATAGCCACGTGATCACTTCATGATAAGTCAGGTGATCTGTGCATGACCAGGCACGTGATCAGTGCATGATAGCCACGTGATCTGTGCATGACCAGGCACGTGATCAGTGTATGATCAGCCACGTGATCAGTGCATGATAGGCATGTGATCAGTGCATGGTCAGTCAGTTGAACAGTGCATGATCAGCCACGTGATCAGTGCGTGATCAATTACGTGATCAGTGCATGATCAGTCACTTGACCAGTACATGGTAGCTATGTGATCATTGTATGAGCAGCCAGGTAAGCTGTGCATGATAGCCACGTGAGCAGTGCATGATCAGTCACGTGATCAGTGCATGATCAGTCACGTGATTAGTGCATGGTCAATTACATTACCATTGCATGATCAGTCACGTGACCAGTACATGTTAGCTACGTGAACATTGCAGGATCAGCCACGTGAGCACTGCATGATAGACACGTGATCACTGCATTATCAGACACGTGAACAGTGTATGATCAGCCAAGTCATCAGTGCATGATAGCCACGTGATCAGTGCATACAATTACGTGATCATTGCATGTGCAATCACGTGATCAGTGCATGAGAGCCACGTGATCAGTGCATGAATAGTCACGTGATAGGTGTGTGATCAGCCACGTGGACACTGCATGCTCAGTCACGTGATCAGGGCCTGCTGAGCTGCGTGATTACTGTCTGCTCATCTGCTTGACAATTGCCAGCTGAGCTGCATGATTCCTGCCTGTCATCTCCTTGACAATTGCCACCTGTGCTGCGTAATTCCTGCCTGCTCATCTACTTGATTATTGCCAGCTGAGCAGCATGATTTCTCAGAGCTGAGTTCCATGATTATTGCCTGCTGACTGATTCCTGCCTACTCAGCTCTTTGTTCATTGCCTCCAGAGGCACATGATCAGTGTATGACACCAAACATGATCAGCACATGATCAGTCACATGATCAATGCATGATAAGCCAGGTGATCAGTGCATGATCAATTACGTGATAAGTGCATGATCAGTCATGTGACCAGTACATGGTAGCTGCGTGATCATTGCAAGATCAGCCACGGGAGCAGTGCATGATAGCCACGTGATCAGTGCATGATCAGTCTCGTGATCAGTGCATGATCAGTCACATGATCAGTGCATGATCAGCCACGTGATCAGTGCATGATCAATTATGTGATCACTGCATGATCAGTCAGGTGACTAGTACATGGTAGCTACGTGATCATTGCATGATCAGCCACGTGATCAGTGCATGATAGCCACGTGATCAGTGCATGATAGCCACGTGATCAGTGCATGATCAGTCACGTGATACGTGTGTGATCAGCCACGTGATCAGTGCATGATAGCCACTTGAACAGTGCATGATCAGTCACGTGAACAGTGCATGATCAGTCATGTGATGAGTGTATGATCAGCCACATGATCATTGCATGATCAATTACGTGATCACTGCATGATCAGTCACGTGACCAGTACACGGTAGCTATGTGATCATTGTATGATCAGCCACGTAAGCAGTGCATGATAGCCACGTGATCAGTGCATGATGAGTCACGTGATCAGTGCATGATCAGTCACATGATCAGTGCATGAACAATTACGTTACCACTGAATGTTGAGTCACGTGACCAGTACATGTTAGCTAGGTGATCATTGCATGAACAGACACGTGATCAGTGCATGATAGCCACGTAATCAGTGCATGATCAGTCACGTGATACGTGTGTCATCAGCCACGTGATCACTGCATGATAGCCACGTGATCAGTGCATGATAGCCACGTGATCACTTCATGATTAGTCACGTGATCTGTGCATGACCAGGCACGTGATCAGTGTATGATCAGCCACGTGATTAGTGCATGATAGGCATGTGATCAGTGCATGATCAGTCAGTTGAACAGTGCATGATCAGTCACGTGATCAGTGTACGATCAGCCACGTGATCAGTGCATGATCAATTACGTGATCAGTGCATGATCAGTCACGTGACCAGTACATGGTAGCTATGTGATCATTGTATGAGCAACCAGGTAAGCTGTGCATGATAGCCACGTGAGCAGTGCATGATCAGTCACGTGATCAGTGCATGATCAGTCACGTGATTAGTGCATGGTCAATTACATTACCATTGCATGATCAGTCACGTGACCAGTACATGTTAGCTACGTGAACATTGCAGGATCAGCCACGTGAGCACTGCATGATAGACACGTGATCACTGCATTATCAGACACGTGATCAGTGTATGATCAGCCACGTGATCAGTGCATGATAAGCCGCATGATCAGTGCATGATCAATTACGTGATCATTGCATGATCAGCCACGTGAGCCGTGCATGATAGCCACGAGATCAGTGCATGATCAGTCACGTGATCAGTGCATGATCAGTCACGTGAACAGTGCATGATAAGTCACCTGATCAGTGCATGATCAATTAGGTGATCAGTGCATGATCACTCACGTGACCAGTACATGGTAGCTACGTGATCATTGCATGATCAGCCACGTGAGCAGTGCATGATAGCCATGTGATCAGTGCATGATCAGTCACGTGATCAGTGTATGACCAGTCAAGTGATCAGTGCATGATAGCCACGTGATCAGTGCATGGTCAGTCACGTGATCAGTGCATGAGCAGTCACGTGATCAGTGCATTATCAGCCACATGGTCAGTGCATGATCAATTACGTCATCAGTGCATGATCAGTCACGTGACCAGTACAAGGTAGCTGCGTGATCATTGCATGATCAGCCAAGTTAGCAGTGCATGATAGCCACGTGATCAGTGCATGATAGCCACGTGATCAGTCCATGATCAGTTACGTGAGCAGTGTATGATCAGCCACGTGATCAGTGCATGGTCAGACACGTGAACAGTGTATGATCAGCCACGTGATCAGTGCATGATATCCAAGTGATCAGTGCATGATCAATCACGTGATCAGTGTATGATCAGCCACGTGAGCAGTGCATGATAGCCACGTGATCAGTGCATGATCAGTTTCGGGAGCAGAGTATGATCAGCCACTTGATCAGTGCATGATAGCCACGTGATCACTGCATGATCTGTCACATGATCAGTGTATGATCATCCACGTGTTCAGTGCATGGGCAGTCATGTGATCAGTGCATGATATAGACGTGATCAGTGCATGATCAGTCTTGTGATCAGTGTATGATCAACCACGTGATCAGTGCACGATTGCCAGGTAATGAGTGCATGATAGCCAGATGATCAGTGCATTATCAGTCACATTATCAGGGTATGATCAGCCAAGTAATCAGTGCATGATAGCCAAATGATCAGTGCATGATCAGTCACGTGATCAGTGTATGATCATCCACGTGATCAGTGCATGTGGAGTCATGTAATCAATGCATGATAGCGCCGTGATCAGTGCACGATCAGTCCCGTGAAGCGTGTATGATCAGCCAAGTGATCAGTGCATGTGGAGTCATGTAATCAATGCATGATAGCGCCGTGATAAGTGCACGATCAGTCCCGTGATGAGTGTATGATCATCCACGTTATCAGTGCATGTGGAGTCATGTAATCAATGCATGATAGCGCCGTGATCAGTGCACGATCAATCCCGTGATGAGTGTATGATCAGCCAAGTGATCAGTGCAAGATAGCTACGTGATCAGTGCATGATCAGTCACATGATCAGTGCATGATCAGCCACGTCATCTGTGCATGATAGCCACGTGATGAGTGCATACAATTACGTGATCAGTGCATGTGCAATCACGTGATCAGTGCATGAGAGCCACGTGATCAGTGCATACAATTACGTGATCATTGCATGCGCAATCACGTGATCAGTGGATGAGAGCCACGTGATCAGTGCATGAATAGTCACGTGATATGTGTGTGATCAGCCACGTGGACAGTGCATGCTCAGTCACGTGATCAGGGCCTGCTGAGTTGCGTGATTACTGTCTGCTCATCTGCTTGACAATTGCCAGCTGAGCTGCACGATTCCTGCTTGTCATCTCCTTGACAATTGCCACCTGTGCTGCGTAATTCCTGCCTGCTCATCTACTTGATTATTGCCAGCTGAGCAGCATGATTTCTCAGAGCTCAGTTCCATGATTATTGCCTGCTCACTGATTCCTGCCTACTCAGCTCTTTGTTCATTGCCTCCAGAGGCACATGATCAGTGTATGAAACCAAACATGATCAGCACATGATCAGTCACATGATCAATGCATGATAAGCCAGGTGAACAGTGCATGATCAGTTACGTGATCAGTGCATGATCAGTCATGTGAACAGTACATGGTAGCTGCGTGATCATTGCATGATAAGCCAGGTGATCAGTGCATGATCAATTACGTGATCAGTGCATGATCAGTCACGTGACCAGTACATGGTAGCTATGTGATCATTGTATGATCAGCCACGTAAGCAGTGCATGATAGCCACGTGATCAGTGTATGATCAGCCACGTGATCAGTGCATGATCAATTACGTGATCAGTGCATGATCAGTCACGTGACCAGTACATGGTAGCTATGTGATCATTGTATGATCAGCCACGTTAGCAGTGCATGATAGCCACGTGATCAGTGCATGATCAGTCACGGGACCAGTACATGGTAGCTATGTGATCATTTTATGATAAGCCACGTTAGCAGTGCATGATAGCCACGTGATCAGTGCATGATCGGTCACGTGATCAGGGCATGATCCCTCATGTGATCAGTGCATGATCAATTATGTTACCATGGCGTGATCAGTCACATGACCAGTACATGTTAGCTACGTGATCATTGCAGGATCAGCCACGTGAGCACTGAATGATAGACACATGACCAGTGCATGATCAGCTACGTGAGCAGTGTATGATCAGCCACTTGATCAGTGCATGATCAGACACGTGAACAGTGTATGATCAGCCACGTGATCAGTGCATGATAGCTACGTGATCAGTTCATGATTAGTCACGTGATCTGTGCATGACCAGGCACGTGAACAGTGTATGATCCGCCACGTGATCAGTGCATTATAGCCACGTGATCAGTGCATGATCAGTCACGTGACCAGTACATGGTTGCTACGTGATCATTGCATGAACAGCCACGTTAGCAGTGCATGATAGTCACCTGATCAATGCATGATCAGTCACGTGTTCAGTGCACGATCAGTCACGTGAACAGTGCATGATACGTCACCTGATCAGTGTATGATCAATTACGTGATCATTTCAGGATCAGCCACGTCAGCAGTGCATGATAGTCACGTGATCAGTGCATGATCAGTTTTGGGAGCAGAGTATGATCAGCCACTTGATCAGTGCATGATAGCCACGTGATCACTGCATGATCTGTCACATGATCAGTGTATGATCAAGCACGTTATCAGTGCACGGTAGCCAGGTAATGAGTGCATGATAGCCAGATGATCAGTGCATTATCAGTAACGTGATCTGTGTATGATCAGCCAAGTAATCAGTGCATGATAGCCAAATGATCAGTGCATGATCAGTCACGTGATCAGTGTATGATCATCCACGTGATCAGTGCATGTGGAGTCATGTAATCAATGCATGATAGCGCCGTGATCAGTGTACGATCAGTCCCGTGAAGAGTGTATGATCAGCCAAGTGATCAGTGCATGTGGAGTCATGTAATCAATGCATGGTAGCGCCGTGATAAGTGCACGATCAGTCTCGTGATGAGTGTATGATCATCCACGTTATCAGTGCATGTGGAGTCATGTAATCAATGCATGATAGCGCCGTGATCAGTGCACGATCAATCCCGTGATGAGTGTATGATCAGCCAAGTGATCAGTGCAAGATAGCTACGTGATCAGTGCATGATCAGTCACATGATCAGTGCATGATCAGCCACGTCATCTGTGCATGATAGCCACGTGATGAGTGCATACAATTACGTGATCAGTGCATGCGCAATCACGTGATCAGTGCATGAGAGCCACGTGATCAGTGCATGAATAGTCACGTGATATGTGTGTGATCAGCCACGTGGACAGTGCATGCTCAGTCACGTGATCAGGGCCTGTTGAGTTGCGTGATTACTGTCTGCTCATCTGCTTGACAATTGCCAGCTGAGCTGCACGATTCCTGCCTGTCATCTCCTTGACAATTGCCACCTGTGCTGCGTAATTCCTGCCTGCTCATCTACTTGATTATTGCCAGCTGAGCAGCATGATTTCTCAGAGCTCAGTTCCATGATTATTGCCTGCTCACTGATTCCTGCCTACTCAGCTCTTTGTTCATTGCCTCCAGAGGCACATGATCAGTGTACGAAACCAAACATGATCAGCACAAGATCAGTCACATGATCAATGCATGATAAGCCAGGTGATCAGTGCATGATCAATTACATGATCAGTGCATGATCAGTCATGTGAACAGTACATGGTAGCTGCGTGATCATTGCATGATAAGCCAGGTGATCAGTGCATGATCAATTACGTGATCAGTGCATGATCAGTCACGTGACCAGTACATGGTAGCTATGTGATCATTGTATGATCAGCCACGTAAGCAGTGCATGATAGCCACGTGATCAGTGTATGATCAGCCACGTGATCAGTGCATGATCAATTACGTGATCAGTGCATGATCAGTCACGTGACCAGTACATGGTAGCTATGTGATCATTGTATGATCAGCCACGTTAGCAGTGCATGATAGCCACGTGATCAGTGCATGATCAGTCACGGGACCAGTACATGGTAGCTATGTGATAATTGTATGATCAGCCACGTTAGCAGTGCATGATAGCCACGTGATCAGTGCATGATCAGTCACGTGATCAGGGCATGATCCCTCATGTGATCAGTGCATGATCAATTATGTTACCATGGCGTGATCAGTCACATGACCAGTACATGTTAGCTACGTGATCATTGCAGGATCAGCCACGTGAGCACTGAATGATAGACACATGACCAGTGCATGATCAGCTACGTGAGCAGTGTATGATCAGCCACTTGATCAGTGCATGATCAGACACGTGAACAGTGTATGATCAGCCACGTGATCAGTGCATGATACCTACGTGATCAGTTCATGATTAGTCACGTGATCTGTGCATGACCAGGCACGTGAACAGTGTATGATCCGCCACGTGATCAGTGCATTATAGCCACGTGATCAGTGCATGATCAGTCACGTGACCAGTACATGGTTGCTACGTGATCATTGCATGAACAGCCACGTTAGCAGTGCATGATAGTCACCTGATCAATGCATGATCAGTCACGTGTTCAGTGCACGATCAGTCACGTGAACAGTGCATGATACGTCACCTGATCAGTGTATGATCAATTACGTGATCATTTCAGGATCAGCCACGTCAGCAGTGCATGATAGTCACGTGATCAGTGCATGATCAGTTTTGGGAGCAGAGTATGATCAGCCACTTGATCAGTGCATGATAGCCACGTGATCACTGCATGATCTGTCACATGATCAGTGTATGATCAAGCACGTTATCAGTGCACGGTAGCCAGGTAATGAGTGCATGATAGCCAGATGATCAGTGCATTATCAGTAACGTGATCTGTGTATGATCAGCCAAGTAATCAGTGCATGATAGCCAAATGATCAGTGCATGATCAGTCACGTGATCAGTGCATGATCAGCCACGTGATCAGTGCATGCTCAGGCACGTGATCAGGGCCTGCTGAGCTGCGTGATTACTGTCTGCTCATCTGCTTGACAATTGCCAGCTGAGCTGCACGATTCCTGCCTGTCATCTGCTTGACAATTGCCAGCTGTGCTGCATAATTCCTGCCTGCTCAGCTGCTTGATTATTGCCAGCTGAGCGGCATGATTCCTCACAGCTGAGTTCCATGATTATTGCCTGCTGACTGTTTGATTCGTGCCCACTCAGCTCTTTGTTTATTGCCTCCAGAGGCACATGATCAGTGTATGATAGCAAACATGATCAGCGCATGATCAGACACATGATCAGCGCCATTAAGTCAAGTGATCACTACATGATAGTCATGTGATCAGTCCATGCTCAGTCACGGTATAGTGCATGATCAGCCACGTGATCAGTGCATGATAGCCACGTGATCATTGCATGATAGCCACGTGACCAGTGCATGATCAGCCAGGTGATCAGTGCATGATAGCTACGTGATCAGTTCATGATTAGTCACGTGATCTGTGCATGACCAGGCAGGTGATCAGTGTATGATCAGCCACGTGAACAGTGCATGATAGCCACGTGATCAGTGCATGATCAGTCACCTGATGGGTGTATGATGAGTCACGTGACCGGTACATGGTAGCTACATGATCATTGCATGATCAGCCACGTGAGTAGTGCATGATAGCCACGTGATCAGGGCATGATCAGTCACGTGATCAGTGCATGATCAACCACGTAATCTGTGCATGACAAAGCACGTGATCAGTGTATGACCAGCCAAGTGATCAGTGCATGATAGCCACGTGATCAGTGCATGATCAGTCAGGTGATCAGTGCATGATCAGTCACGTGATCAGTGTATGATCAGCCACGTGATCAGTGCATGATCAGCCGCATGATCAGTGCATGATCAATTACGTGATCATTGCATGATCAGCCACGTGAGCCGTGCATGATAGCCACGAGATCAGTGCATGATCAGTCACGTGATCAGTGCATGATCAGTCACGTGAACAGTGCATGATAAGTCACCTGATCAGTGCATGATCAATTACGTGATCAGTGCATGATCACTCACGTGACCAGTACATGGTAGCTACGTGATCATTGCATGATCAGCCACGTGAGCAGTGCATGATAGCCACGTGATCAGTGCATGATCAGTTTCGGGAGCAGAGTATGATCAGCCACTTGATCAGTGCATGATAGCCACGTGATCACTGCATGATCTGTCACATGATCAGTGTATGATCATCCACGTGTTCAGTGCATGGGCAGTCATGTGATCAGTGCATGATATAGACGTGATCAGTGCATGATCAGTCTTGTGATCAGTGTATGATCAACCACGTGATCAGTGCACGATAGCCAGGTAATGAGTGCATGATAGCCAGATGATCAGTGCATTATCAGTCACATTATCAGGGTATGATCAGCCAAGTACTCAGTGCATGATAGCCAAATGATCAGTGCATGATCAGTCACGTGATCAGTGCATGATCAGTCACGTGATCAGTGCATGATCAGCCACGTGATCAGTGCATGGTAGCTACGTGATCATTGCATGATCAGGCACGTGATCAGTGCATGATAGCAACGTGATCAGTGCATGATAGCCACGTGATCAGTGCATGATCAGTCACGGGATCATTGCATGATCAGTCACGTGATCAGGGCATGATCAGTCACGTGACCAGTACATGGTAGCTATGTGATCATTGTATGATCAGCCACGTTAGCAGTGCATGATAGCCACGTGATCAGTGCATGATCAGTCACGTGATCAGGGCATGATCACTCACGTGATCAGTGCATGATCAATTACGTTACCATGGCGTGATCAGTCACATGAACAGTACATGTTAGCTACGTGATCATTGCAGGATCAGCCACGTGAGCACTGAATGATAGACACGTGAACAGTGCATGATCAGCTACGTGAGCAGTGTATGAGCAGCCACTGGATCACTGCATGATCAGACACGTGAACAGTGTATGATCAGCCACGTGATCAGTGCATGATACCTACGTGATCAGTTCATGATTAGTCACGTGATCTGTGCATGACCAGGCACGTGAACAGTGTATGATCCGCCACGTGATCAGTGCATTATAGCCACGTGATCAGTGCATGATCAATTACGTGATCAGTGCATGATACCTACGTGATCAGTTCATGATTAGTCACGTGATCTGTGCATGATCAGTCACGTGTTCAGTGGGCGATCAGTCACGTGAACAGTGCATGATAAGTCATCTGATCAGTGCATGATCAATTACGTGATCAGTGCATGATCACTCACGTGACCAGTACATGGTAGCTACGTGATCATTGCATGATCAGCCACGTTAGCAGTGCATGATAGTCACGTGATCAGTGCATGATCAGTTTCGGGAGCAGAGTATGATCAGCGACTTGATCAGTGCCGTATAGCCACGTGATCACTGCATGATCTGTCACATGATCAGTGTATGATCATCCACGTGATCAGTGCATGGGCAGTCATGTGATCAGTGCATGATATAGACGTGATCAGTGCATGATCAGTCTCGTGATCAGTGTATGATCAACCACGTGATCAGTGCACGATTGCCAGGTAATGAGTGCATGATAGCCAGATGATCAGTGCATTATCAGTCAGGTGATCAGTGTATGATCAGCCAAGTAATCAGTGCATGATAGCCAAATGATCAGTGCATGAACAGCCACGTGATCAGTGCATGATAGCCACGTGATCAGTGCATGATAGCCACGTGATCAGTGCATGATCAGTCACTTGATCAGTGCATGATCAGTCACGTGATCAGTGCATGATCAGTCATGTGACCAGTACACGGTTGCTATATGATCATTGCATGATCAGCCCCGTGAGCAGTGCATGATAGCCACGTGATCAGTGCATGATCAGTTTCTGGAGCAAAGTATGATCAGCCACTTGTTCAGTGTATGATAGCCACGTGATCACTGCATGAACAATCACGTGATCAGTGTATGATCATCCACGAGAACAGTGCATGCTCCGTCACGTGATCAGGGCCTGCTGAGCTGCGTGATTACTGTCTGCTCATCTGCTTGACAATTGCCAGCTGAGTTGCACGATTCCTGCCTGTCATCTCCTTGACAATTGCCACCTGTGCTGCGTAATTCCTGCCTGCTCATCTACTTGATTATTGCCAGCTGAGCAGCATGATTTCTCAGAGCTGAGTTCCATGATAATTGCCTGCTGACTGATTCCTGCCTATTCAGCTCTTTTTTCATTGCCTCCAGAGGCACATGATCAGTATATGACACCAAACACGATCAGCACATGATCAGTCACATGATCAATGCATGATAAGCCAGGTGATCAGTGCTTGATCAATTACGTGATCAGTGCATGATCAGTCATGTGACCAGTACATGGTAGCTGCGTGATCATTGCATGATAAGCCAAGTGAGCAGTGCATGATCAGTCACGTGATCAGTGCATGATCAATTACGTGATCATTGCATGATCAGCCACGTGATCTGTGCATGATAGCCACGTGATCAGTGCATGATAGCCACGTGATCAGTGCATGATCAGTCACGTGATGCGTGTGAGATCAGCCACGTGATCAGTGCATGGTATCCACGTGATCAGTGCATGATAGCCACGTGATCAATTCATGAGTTGTCACGTGATCTTTGCATGACCAGGCACGTGATCATTGTATGATCAGCCAAGTGATCAGTGCATGATAGCCATGTGATCAGTGCATGATCAGTCACGTGATCAGTGTATGATCACCCAAGTGAACAATGCATGATCAATTACATGATCAGTGCATGATCAGTCACGTGACCAGTACATGGTAGCTATGTGATCATTGTATGATCAGCCACGTAAGCTGTGCATGATAGCCACGTGATCAGTGCATGATCAGACACGTGATCAGTGCATGAACAATCACGGTATCAGTTCATGATCAATTACGTTACCATTGCATGATCAGTCACGTGACCAGTACATGTTAGCTACGGGATCATTGCAGGATCAGCCACGTGAGCACTGCATGATAGACACGTGATCAGTGCATGATCAGCTACGTGAGCAGTGTATGATCAGCCACGTGATCAGTTTCTGATCAGACACATGAACAGTGTATGATCAGCCACGTGATCAGTGAATTATAGCCACGTGATCAGTTCATGATTAGTCACGTGATCTGTGCATGACCAGGCACGTGAACAGTGTATGATCAGCCACGTGATCAGTGCAGTATAGCCACGTGATCAGTGCATGATCAGCCACGTCATCAGTGCATGATAGGCTCGTGATCAGTGCATACAATTACGTGATCAGTGCATGTGCAATCACGTGATCAGTGCATGAGAGCCACGTGATCAGTGCATGATCAGTCACATGATAGGTGTGTGATCATCCATGTGAACAGTGCATGCTCCGTCACGTGATCAGGGCCTGCTGAGCTGCGTGATTACTGTCTGCTCATCTGCTTGACAATTGCCAGCTGAGCTGCACGATTCCTGCCTGTCATCTCCTTGACAATTGCCACCTGTGCTGCGTAATTCCTGCCTGCTCATCTACTTGATTATTGCCAGCTGAGCAGCATGATTTCTCAGAGCTGAGTTCCATGATTATTGCCTGCTGCCTGATTCCTGCCTACTCAGCTCTTTGTTCATTGCCTCCAGAGGCACATGATCAGTGTATGACACCAAACATGATCAGAACAGGATTAGTCACATGATCAATGCATGATAAACCAGGTGATCAGTGCATGATCAATTACGTGATCAGTGCATGATCAGTCAGGTGACCAGTACATGGTAGCTGCGTGATCATTGCATGATCAGTCACGTGATCGGTGCATGATCAGCCACGTCATCAGTGCATGATCAGCCACATGATCAGTGCATGATCAATTACGTGATCATTGCATGATCAGCCACGTGAGCAGTGCATGATAGCCACGTGATCAGTGCATGATCAGTTTCGGGAGCAGAGTATGTTCAGCCACTTGATCAGTGCATGATAGCCACGTGATCACTGCATGATCTGTCACATGATCAGTGTATGACCAACCACGTGATCAATGCATGATCAGCCACATGATCAGTGCATGATCAATTATGTGATTAGTGCATGATCAGCCACCTGAGCCGTGCATGATAGCCACGAGATCAGTGCATGATCAGTCACGTGAACAGTGCATGATAAGTCACCTGATCAGTGCATGATCAATTACGTGATCAGTGCATGATCACTCACGTGACCAGTACATGGTAGCTATGTGATCATTGCATGATCAGCCAAGTAATCAGTGAATGATAGCCAACTGATCAGTGCATGATCAGTCTCGTGATCAGTGCTTGGTGAGTCACGTGATGAGTGCAAGATCAGTCACGTGATCAGTGTATGATGATCCACGTGATCAGTGCATGTGAAGTCATGTAATCAATGCATGATAGCTCCGTGATCAGTGCACGATCAGTCCCGTGAAGAGTGCATGATCAGCCAAGTGACCAGTGCAAGATAGCTACGTGATCAGTGCATGATCAGTCACATGATCAGTGCATGATCAGCCACGTCATCAGTGCATGATAGCCACGTGATCAGTGCATACAATTACCTGATCATTGTATGTGCAATCACGTGATCAGTGCATGAGAGCCACGTGATCAGTGCATGAATAGTCACCTGATAGGTGTGTGATCAGCCACGTGGACACTGCATGCTCAGTCACGTGATCAGGGCCTGCTGAGCTGCATGATTACTGTCTGCTCATCTGCTTGACAATTGCCAGCTGAGCTGCATGATTCCTGCCTGTCATCTCCTTGACAATTGCCACCTGTGCTGCGTAATTCCTGCCTGCTCATCTACTTGATTATTGCCAGCTGAGCAGCATGATTTCTCAGAGCTGAGTTCCATGATTATTGCCTGCTCACTGATTCCTGCCTACTCAGCTCTTTGTTCATTGCCTCCAGAGGCACATGATCAGTGTATGACACCAAACATAATCAGCACAGGATCAGTCACATGATCAATGCATGATAAGCCAGGTGATCAGTGCATGATCAATTACGTGATCAGTGCATGATTAGTCACGTGACCAGTACATGGTAGCTATGTGATCATTGTATGATCAGCCACGTAAGCAGTGCATGATAGCCACGTGATCAGTGTATGATCAGCCACGTGATCAGTGCATGATCAATTACGTGATCAGTGCATGATCAGTCACGTGACCAGTACATGGTAGCTATGTGATCATTGTATGATCAACCACGTTAGCAGTGCATGATAGCCACGTGATCAGTGCATGATCAGTCACGTGATCAGGGCATGATCACTCATGTGATCAGTGCATGATCAATTACGTTACCATGGCATGATCAGTCACATGACCAGTACATGTTAGCTACGTGATCATTGCAGGATCAGCCACGTGAGCACTGAATGATAGACACGTGACCAGTGCATGATCAGCTACGTGAGCAGTGTATGATCAGCCACTTGATCAGTGCATGATCAGACACGTGAACAGTGTATGATCCGTCACGTGATCAGTGCATTATAGCCATGTGATCAGTGCATGATCAGTCACGTGACCAGTACATGGTTGCTACGAGATCATTGCATGAACAGCCACGTTAGCAGTGCATGAAAGTCACGTGATCAGTGCATGATCAGTCACGTGTTCAGTACACGATCAGTCACGTGAACAGTGCATGATACGTCACCTGATCAGTGTATGATCAATACGTGATCATTGCAGGATCAGCCACGTCAGCAGTGCATGATAGTCACGTGATCAGTGCATGATCAGTTTTGGGAGCAGAGTATGATCAGCCACTTGATCAGTGCATGATAGCCACGTGATCACTGCATGATCTGTCACATGATCAGTGTATGATCAAGCACGTTATCAGTGCACGGTAGCCAGGTAATGAGTGCATGATAGCCAGATGATCAGTGCATTATCAGTAACGTGATCTGTGTATGATCAGCCAAGTAATCAGTGCATGATAGCCAAATGATCAGTGCATGATCAGTCACGTGATCAGTGCATGATCAGCCACGTGATCAGTGCATGCTCAGTCACGTGATCAGGGCCTGCTGAGCTGCGTGATTACTGTCTGCTCATCTGCTTGACAATTGCCAGCTGAGCTGCACGATTCCTGCCTGTCATCTGCTTGACAATTGCCAGCTGTGCTGCATAATTCCTGCCTGCTCAGCTGCTTGATTATTGCCAGCTGAGCGGCATGATTCCTCACAGCTGAGTTCCATGATTATTGCCTGCTGACTGTTTGATTCGTGCCCACTCAGCTCTTTGTTTATTGCCTCCAGAGGCACATGATCAGTGTATGATAGCAAACATGATCAGCGCATGATCAGACACATGATCAGCGCCATTAAGTCAAGTGATCACTACATGATAGTCATGTGATCAGTCCATGCTCAGTCACGGTATAGTGCATGATCAGCCACGTGATCAGTGCATGATAGCCACGTGATCATTGCATGATAGCCACGTGACCAGTGCATGATCAGCCAGGTGATCAGTGCATGATAGCTACGTGATCAGTTCATGATTAGTCACGTGATCTGTGCATGACCAGGCAGGTGATCAGTGTATGATCAGCCACGTGAACAGTGCATGATAGCCACGTGATCAATGCATGATCAGTCACCTGATGGGTGTATGATGAGTCACGTGACCGGTACATGGTAGCTACATGATCATTGCATGATCAGCCACGTGAGTAGTGCATGATAGCCACGTGATCAGGGCATGATCAGTCACGTGATCAGTGCATAAGCAGCCACGTAATCTGTGCATGACAAAGCACCTGATCAGTGTATGACCAGCCAAGTGATCAGTGCATGATAGCCACGTGATCAGTGCATGATCAGTCAGGTGATCAGTGCATGATCAGTCACGTGATCAGTGTATGATCAGCCACGTGATCAGTGCATGATCAGCCGCATGATCAGTGCATGATCAATTACGTGAACATTGCATGATCAGCCACGTGAGCCGTGCATGATAGCCACGAGATCAGTGCATGATCAGTCACGTGATCAGTGCATGATCAGTCACGTGAACAGTGCATGATAAGTCACCTGATCAGTGCATGATCAATTACGTGATCAGTGCATGATCACTCACGTGACCAGTACATGGTAGCTACGTGATCATTGCATGATCAGCCACGTGAGCAGTGCATGATAGCCACGTGATCAGTGCATGATCAGTTTCGGGAGCAGAGTATGATCAGCCACTTGATCAGTGCATGATAGCCATGTGATCACTGCATGATCTGTCACATGATCAGTGTATGATCATCCACGTGTTCAGTGCATGGGCAGTCATGTGATCAGTGCATGTTATAGACGTGATCCGTGCATGATCAGTCTTGTGATCAGTGTATGATCAACCACGTGATCAGTGCACGATAGCCAGGTAATGAGTGCATGATAGCCAGATGATCAGTGCATTATCAGTCACATTATCAGGGTATGATCAGCCAAGTAATCAGTGCATGATAGCCAAATGATCAGTGCATGATCAGTCACGTGATCAGTGCATGATCAGTCACGTGATCAGTGCATGATCAGGCACGTGATCAGTGCATGATAGCAACGTGATCAGTGCATGATAGCCACGTGATCAGTGCATGATCAGTCACGTGATCAGTGCATGATCAGTCACGTGATCAGGGCATGATCAGTCACGTGACCAGTACATGGTAGCTATGTGATCATTGTATGATCAGCCACGTTAGCAGTGCATGATAGCCACGTGATCAGTGCATGATCAGTCACGTGATCAGTGCATGATCAATTACGTTACCATGGCGTGATCAGTCACATGAACAGTACATGTGAGCTACGTGATCATTGCAGGATCAGCCACGTGAGCACTGAATGATAGACACGTGAACAGTGCATGATCAGCTACGTGAGCAGTGTATGATCAGCCACTTGATCACTGCATGATCAGACACGTGAACAGTGTATGATCAGCCACGTGATCAGTGCATGATACCTACGTGATCAGTTCATGATTAGTCACGTGATCTGTGCATGACCAGGCACGTGAACAGTGTATGAGCCGCCACGTGATCAGTGCATTATAGCCACGTGATCAGTGCATGATCAATTACGTGATCAGTGCATGATACCTACGTGATCAGTTCATGATTAGTCACGTGATCTGTGCATGATCAGTCACGTGTTCAGTGCGCGATCAGTCACGTGAACAGTGCATGATAAGTCACCTGATCAGTGCATGATCAATTACGTGATCAGTGCATGATCACTCACGTGACCAGTACATGGTAGCTACGTGATCATTGCATGATCAGCCACGTTAGCAGTGCATGATAGTCACGTGATCAGTGCATGATCAGTTTCGGGAGCAGAGTATGATCAGCCACTTGATCAGTGCAGTATAGCCACGTGATCACTGCATGATCTGTCACATGATCAGTGTATGATCATCCACGTGATCAGTGCATGGGCAGTCATGTGATCAGTGCATGATATAGACGTGATCAGTGCATGATCAGTCTCCTGATCAGTGTATGATCAACCACGTGATCAGTGCACGATTGCCAGGTAATGAGTGCATGATAGCCAGATGATCAGTGCATTATCAGTAACGTGATCAGTGTATGATCAGCCAAGTAATCAGTGCATGATAGCCAAATGATCAGTGCATGAACAGCCACGTGATCAGTGCATGATAGCCACGTGATTAGTGCATGATCAGTCACGTGAACAGTGCATGATCAGCCACGTGATCAGTGTATGATCAGCCACGTGATCAGTGCATGATCAATTCCGTGATCAGTGCATGATCAGTCACGTGATCAGTACATGATCAGTCACGTGAACAGTGCATGATCATTTACGTGATCATTGCATGACCAGCCACGTGAGCAGTGCATGATAGCCACGTGATGTGTGCATGATCAGTTATGTGAGCAGAGTATGATCAGCCACGTGATCAGTGCATGAGTGCCACGTGATCACTGCATGATCAGTCACGTGACAGGTGTGTGATCAGCCACGTGAACAGTGCATGTTCAGCCACGTGATCAGTGCATGATAGCCACGTAATCATTGCATGATCATTTATGTGAGCAGTGTATGATCAGCCACGTGATCAGTGCATGTTCAGCCACGTGATAAGTGCATGATAGCCACGTGATCAGTGCATGATCATTTATGTGAGCAGTGTATGATCAGCCACGTGATCAGTGCATGATCAGCCAGGTGATCAGTGCATGATAGCTATGTGATCATTTCATGATTAGTCACGTGATCTGTGCATGACCAGGCAGGTGGTCAGTGTATGATCAGCCACGTGAACAGTGCATGATAGCCACGTGATCAGTGCATGAACAGTCACCTGATGGGTGTATGATGAGTCACGTGACCGGTACCTGGTAGCTACATGATCATTGCATGATCAGCCACGTGAGTAGTGCATGATTGCCTCATGATCAGTGCATGATCAGTCACGTGATCAGTGCATGATCCGTCACGTAATCTGTGCATGACCAGGCACGTGATCAGTGTATGACCAGCCAAGTTACCAGTGCATGATAGCCACCTGATCAGTGCATGATCAGTAACGTGAACAGTGTATGATCAGCCACATGATCAGTGCATGATCAGTTACGTGAGCAGTGTATGACCAGCCACGTGATCATTGCATGGTCAGACACATGAACAGTGTATGATCAGGCACGTGATCATTGCATGATATCCAAGTGATCAGTGCATAATCAATCACGTGTTCAGTGTATGATCAGCCACGTGAACAGTGCGTGCACCGTCACGTGATCTGTGCATGACCAGGCACGTGATCAGTGTATGACTAGCCAAGTTACCAGTGCATGATAGCCACCTGATCAGTGCATGATCAGTAACGTGAACAGTGTATGATCAGCCACGTGATCAGTGCATGATACCTACGTGATCAGTTCATGATTAGTCACGTGATCTGTGCATGACAGGCACGTAATCAGTGCATGATATCCACGTGATCAGTGAATTATAGCCACGTGATCAGTTCATGATTATTCACGTGATCTGTGCATGACCAGGCACGTGAACAGTGTATGATCAGCCACGTGATCAGTGCATTATAGCCACGTGATCATTGCATGATCAGTCAAGTGATCAGTGCATGATCAGTCACGTAATCTGTGCATGACCAGGCACGTGATCAGTGTATGACCAGCCAAGTGATCAGTGCATGATCAGCCATGTGAACTGTACATGGTTGCTACGTGATCATTGCATGATCAGCCACATAAGCAGAGCATGATAGCCACGTGATCAGTGCTTGATCAGTCACGTGAACAGTGCATGATCATTTACGTGATCTGTGCATGATCAGTCACATGACCAGTATATGGTAGCTAAGTGATCATTGCATGACCAGCCACGTGAGCAGTGCATGATACCCATGTGATGTGTGCATGATCAGTTAGGTGAGCAGAGTATGTTCAGCCACGTGATCAGTGCATGATAGGCACGTGATCAGAGCATGATAGCTGCGTGAGTAGTGTACGATCAGCCACGTGATCAGTGCATGGTCAGACACGTGAACATGTATGATCAGCCACGTGATCAGTGCATGATATCCATGTGATCAGTGCATGATCAATCACGTGATCAGTGTATGATCAGCCACGAGAACAGTGCATGCTCAGTCACGTGATCAGGGCCTGCTGAGCTGCGTGATTACTGTCTGCTCATCTGCTTGACCATTGCCAGCTGAGCTGCACGATTCCTGCCTGTCATCTGCTTGACAATTGCCAGCTGTGCTGTGTAATTCCTGCCTGCTCAGCTGCTTGATTATTGCCAGCTGAGCAGCATGATTCCTCACAGCTGAGTTCCATGATTATTGCCTGCTGACTGTTTGATTCGTGCCTACTCAGCTCTTTGTTTATTGCCTCCAGAGGCACATGATCAATGTATGATAGCAAACATGATCAGCGCATGATCAGTCACATGATCAGCGCCATTAAGTCACGTGATCATTACATGATAGTCATGTGATCAGTCCATGCTCAGTCACGGTAACCGTGCATGATCAGCCAGGTGATCAGTGCATGATAGCTACCTGATCAGTTCATGATTAGTCACGTGATCTGTGCATGACCAGCCAAGTGATCAGTGCATGATAGCCACGTGATCAGTGCATGATCAGTCAAGTGATCAGTGCATGATCAGTCACGTGATCAGTGTATGATCAGCCACGTGATCAGTGCATGATCATCCCCATGATCAGTGCATGATCAATTACATGATCAGTGCATGATCAGTCACGTGATCAGTGTATGATCAGTCACATGATCAATGCATGATAAGCCAGGTGATCAGTGCATGATCAGTCATGTGACCAGTACATGGTAGCTGCGTGATCATTGCATGATCAGCCACATGAGCAGTGCATGATAGCCACGTGATCAGTGCATGATCAGTCACGTGATCAGTGCATGATCAGTCACGTGATCAGTGAATGATAGCCACGTGATCAGTGCATGATCAATTACGTGATATTTGCATGATCACTCACGTGACCAGTACATGGTACCTATGTGATCATTGCATGATCAGCCAAGTAATCAGTGAATGATAGCCACGTGATCAGTGCATGATCAGTCACGTGATCAGTGCTTGGTGAGTCACGTGATGAGTGCAAGATCAGTCACGTGATCAGTGTATGATGATCCACGTGATCAGTGCATGTGAAGTCATGTAATCAATGCATTATAGCTCCGTGATCAGTGCACGATCAGTCCCGTGAAGAGGTCATGATCAGCCAAGTGACCAGTGCAAGATAGCTACGTGATCAGTGCATGATCAGTCACATGATCAGTGCATGATCAGCCACGTCATCAGTGCATGATAGCCACGTGATCAGTGCATACAATTACGTGATCATTGCATGTGCAATCACGTGATCAGTGCATGAGAGCCACGTGATAGGTGTGTGATCAGCCACGTGGACAGTGCATGCTCAGTCACGTGATCAGGGCCTGCTGAACTGCGTGATTACTGTCTGCTCATCTGCTTGACAATTGCCAGCTGAGATGCACGATTCCTGCCTGTCATCTCCTTGACAATTGCCACCTGTGCTGCGTAATTCCTGCCTGCTCATCTACTTGATTATTGCCAGCTGAGCAGCATGATTTCTCAGAGCTGAGTTCCATGATTATTGCCTGCTCACTGATTCCTGCCTACTCAGCTCTTTGTTCATTGCCTCCAGAGGCACATGATCAGTGTATGACACCAAACATGATCAGCACAGGATCAGTCACATGATCAATGCATGATAAGCCAGGTGATCAGTGCATGATCAATTACGTGATCAGTGCATGATCAGTCATGTGACCAGTATATGGTAGCTGCGTGATCATTGCACGATCAGCCGCGGGAGCAGTGCATGATAGCCACGTGATCAGTGCATGATCAGTCTCGTGATCAGTGCATGATCAGTCACGTGATCAGTGCATGATCAGCCACGTGATCAGTGCATGATCAATTACGTGATCACTGCATGATCAGTCACGTGACCAGTACATGGTACCTACGTGATCATTGCATGATCCCCCACGTGATCAGTGCATGATAGCCACGTGATCAGTGCATGATAGCCACGTGATCAGTGCATGATCAGTCACGTGATATGTGTGTGATCAGCCACGTGATCAGTGCATGATAGCCACGTGAACAGTGCATGATCAGTCACGTGAACAGTGCATGATCAGTCATGTGATGAGTGTATGATCAGTCACGTGATCAGTGCATGATCACTTACGTGATCAGTGCATGATCAGTCACGTGACCAGTACATGGTAGCTATATGATCATTGTATGATCAGCCACATGATCAGTGCATGATAGCCACGTGATCAGTGCATATTGAGTCACGTGATCAGTGCATGATCAGTCACGTGATCAGTGCATGAACAATTACGTTACCATTGCATGATCAGTCACGTGACCAGTACATGTTAGCTACGTGATCATTGCATGATCAGCCACGTGATCAGTGCATGATAGCCACGTGATCAGTGCATGATCAGTCACGTGATACGTGTGTCATCAGCCACGTGATCAGTGCATGATATCCACGTGATCAGTGCATGATAGCCACGTGATCACTTCATGATAAGTCAGGTGATCTGTGCATGACCAGGCACGTGATCAGTGCATGATAGCCACGTGATCTGTGCATGACCAGGCACGTGATCAGTGTATGATCAGCCACGTGATCAGTGCATGATAGGCATGTGATCAGTGCATGGTCAGTCAGTTGAACAGTGCATGATCAGCCACGTGATCAGTGCGTGATCAATTACGTGATCAGTGCATGATCAGTCACTTGACCAGTACATGGTAGCTATGTGATCATTGTATGAGCAGCCAGGTAAGCTGTGCATGATAGCCACGTGAGCAGTGCATGATCAATCACGTGATCAGTGCATGATCAGTCACGTGATTAGTGCATGGTCAATTACATTACCATTGCATGATCAGTCACGTGACCAGTACATGTTAGCTACGTGAACATTGCAGGATCAGCCACGTGAGCACTGCATGATAGACACGTGATCACTGCATTATCAGACACGTGAACAGTGTATGATCAGCCAAGTCATCAGTGCATGATAGCCACGTGATCAGTGCATACAATTACGTGATCATTGCATGATCAGTCACGTGACCAGTACATGGTAGCTATGTGATCATTGTATGATCAGCCACGTAAGCAGTGCATGATAGCCACGTGATAGGTGTATGATCAGCCACGTGATCAGTGCATGATCAATTACGTGATCAGTGCATGATCAGTCACGTGACCAGTACATGGTAGCTATGTGATCATTGTATGATCAGCCACGTTAGCAGTGCATGATAGCCACGTGATCAGTGCATGATCAGTCACGTGATCAGGGCATGATCCTTCATGTGATCAGTGCATGATCAATTATGTTACCATGGCGTGATCAGTCACATGACCAGTACATGTTAGCTACGTGATCATTGCAGGATCAGCCACGTGAGCACTGAATGATAGACACATGACCAGTGCATGATCAGCTACGTGAGCAGTGTATGATCAGCCACTTGATCAGTGCATGATCAGACACGTGAACAGTGTATGATCAGCCACGTGTTCAGTGCATGATACCTACGTGATCAGTTCATGATTAGTCACGTGATCTGTGCATGACCTGGCACGTGAACAGTGTATGATCCGCCACGTGATCAGTGCATTATAGCCACGTGATCAGTGCATGATCAGTCACGTGACCAGTACATGGTTGCTACGTGATCATTGCATGAACAGCCACGTTAGCAGTGCATGATAGTCACCTGATCAATGCATGATCAGTCACGTGTTCAGTGCACGATCAGTCACGTGAACAGTGCATGATACCTCACCTGATCAGTGTATGATCAATTACGTGATCATTTCAGGATCAGCCACGTCAGCAGTGCATGATAGTCACGTGATCAGTGCATGATCAGTTTTTGGAGCAGAGTATGATCAGCCACTTGATCAGTGCATGATAGCCACGTGATCACTGCATGATCTGTCACATGATCAGTGTATGATCAAGCACGTTATCAGTGCACGATAGCCAGGTAATGAGTGCATGATAGCCAGATGATCAGTGCATTATCAGTAACGTGATCTGTGTATGATCAGCCAAGTAATCAGTGCATGATAGCCAAATGATCAGTGCATGATCAGTCACGTGATCAGTGCATGATCAGCCACGTGATCAGTGCATGCTCAGTCACGTGATCAGGGCCTGCTGAGCTGCGTGATTACTGTCTGCTCATCTGCTTGACAATTGCCAGCTGAGCTGCACGATTCCTGCCTGTCATCTGCTTGACAATTGCCACCTGTGCTGCGTAATTCCTGCCTGCTCAGCTGCTTGATTATTGCCAGCTGAGCGGCATGATTCCTCACAGCTGAGTTCCATGATTATTGCCTGCTGACTGTTTGATTCGTGCCCACTCAGCTCTTTGTTTATTGCCTCCAGAGGCACATGATCAGTGTATGATAGCAAACATGATCAGCGCATGATCAGACACATGATCAGCGCCATTAAGTCAAGTGATCACTACATGATAGTCATGTGATCAGTCCATGCTCAGTCACGGTATAGTGCATGATCAGCCACGTGATCAGTGCATGATAGCCACGTGATCATTGCATGATAGCCACGTGACCAGTGCATGATCAGCCAGGTGATCAGTGCATGATAGCTACGTGATCAGTTCATGATTAGTCACGTGATCTGTGCATGACCAGGCAGGTGATCAGTGTATGATCAGCCACGTGAACAGTGCATGATAGCCACGTGATCAGTGCATGATAAGTCACCTGATGGGTGTATGATGAGTCACGTGACCGGTACATGGTAGCTACATGATCATTGCATGATCAGCCACGTGAGAAGTGCATGATAGCCACGTGATCAGGGCATGATCAGTCACGTGATCAGTGCATGATCAGCCACGTAATCTGTGCATGACAAAGCACGTGATCAGTGTATGACCTGCCAAGTGATCAGTGCATGATAACCACGTGATCAGTGCATGATCAGTCAGGTGATCAGTTCATGATCAGTCACGTGATCAGTGTATGATCAGCCACGTGATCAGTGCATGATCAGCCGCATGATCAGTGCATGATCAATTACGTGATCATTGCATGATCAGCCACGTGAGCCGTGCATGATAGCCACGAGATCAGTGCATGATCAGTCACGTGATCAGTGCATGATCAGTCACGTGAACAGTGCATGATAAGTCACCTGATCAGTGCATGATCAATTACGTGATCAGTGCATGATCACTCACGTGACCAGTACATGGTAGCTACGTGATCATTGCATGATCAGCCACGTGAGCAGTGCATGATAGCCACGTGATCAGTGCATGATCAGTTTCGGGAGCAGAGTATGATCAGCCAATTGATCAGTGCATGATAGCCACGTGATCACTGCATGATCTGTCACATGATCAGTGTATGATCATCCACGTGTTCAGTGCATGGGCAGTCATGTGATCAGTGCATGATATAGACGTGATCAGTGCATGATCAGTCTTGTGATCAGTGTATGATCAACCACGTGATCAGTGCACGATAGCCAGGTAATGAGTGCATGATAGCCAGATGATCAGTGCATTATCAGTCACATTATCAGGGTATGATCAGCCAAGTAATCAGTGCATGATAGCCAAATGATCAGTGCATGATCAGTCACGTGATCAGTGCATGATCAGTCACGTGATCAGTGCATGATCAGCCACGTGATCAGTGCATGGTAGCTACGTGATCATTGCATGATCAGGCACGTGATCAGTGCATGATAGCAACGTGATCAGTGCATGATAGCCACGTGATCAGTGCATGATCAGTCACGTGATCAGTGCATGATCAGTCACGTGATCAGGGCATGATCAGTCACGTGACCAGTACATGGTAGCTATGTGATCATTGTATGATCAGCCACGTTAGCAGTGCATGATAGCCACGTGATCAGTGCATGATCAGTCACGTGATCAGGGCATGATCACTCACGTGATCAGTGCATGATCAATTACGTTACCATGGCGTGATCAGTCACATGAACAGTACATGTTAGCTACGTGATCATTGCAGGATCAGCCACGTGAGCACTGAATGATAGACACGTGAACAGTGCATGATCAGCTACGTGAGCAGTGTATGATCAGCCACTTGATCACTGCATGATCAGACACGTGAACAGTGTATGATCAGCCACGTGATCAGTGCATGATACCTACGTGATCAGTTCATGATTAGTCACGTGATCTGTGCATGACCAGGCACGTGAACAGTGTATGAGCTGCCACGTGATCAGTGCATTATAGCCACGTGATCAGTGCATGATCAGTCACGTGATCAGTGCATGATCAGTCATGTGACCAGTACATGGTTGCTATATGATCATTGCATGATCAGCCCCGTGAGCAGTGCATGATAGCCACGTGATCAGTGCATGATCAGTTTCTGGAGCAAAGTATGATCAGCCACTTGATCAGTGTATGATAGCCACGTGATCACTGCATGAACAATCACGTGATCAGTGTATGATCATCCACGAGAACAGTGCATGCTCCGTCACGTGATCAGGGCCTGCTGAGCTGCGTTATTACTGTCTGCTCATCTGCTTGACAATTGCCAGCTGAGTTGCACGATTCCTGCCTGTCATCTCCTTGACAATTGCCACCTGTGCTGCGTAATTCCTGCCTGCTCATCTACTTGATTATTGCCAGCTGAGCAGCATGATTTCTCAGAGCTGAGTTCCATGATTATTGCCTGCTCACTGATTCCTGCCTACTCAGCTCTTTGTTCATTGCCTCCAGAGGCACATGATCAGTGTATGACACCAAACATAATCAGCACAGGATCAGTCACATGATCAATGGATGATAAGCCAGGTGATCAGTGCATGATCAATTACGTGATCAGTGCATGATCAGTCATGTGACCAGTACATGGTAGCATTGTGAACATTGCACGATCAGCCACGGGAGCAGTGCATGATAGGCACGGGTCAGTGCATGATCAGTCACGTGATCAGTGCATGAACAATTATGTTACCATTGAATGATGAGTCACGTGACCAGTACATGTTAGCTACGTGATCATTGCATGATCAGCCACGTGATCAGTGCATGATAGCCACGTAATCAGTGCATGATCAGTCACCTGATACGTGTGTCATCAGCCACGTGATCAGTGCATGATATCCACGTGATCAGTGCATGATAGCCACGTGATCACTTCATGATTAGTCACGTGATCTGTGCATGACAAGGCACGTGATCAGTGTATGATCAGCCACGTGATCAGTGCATGATAGGCATGTGATCAGTGCATGATCAGTCAGGTGAACAGTGCATGATCAGTCACGTGATCTGTGCATGACCAGGCAGGTGGTCAGTGTATGATCAGCCACGTGATCTGTGCATGATAGCCACGTGATCAGTGCTTGATAGCTACCTGATCATTTCATGATTAGTCACGTGATCTGTGCATGACCAGGCAGGTGGTCAGTGTATGATCAGCCACGTGAACAGTGCATGATAGCCACGTGATCAGTGCATGAACAGTCACCTGATGGATGTATGATGAGTCACGTGACCGGTACCTGGTAGCTACATGATCATTGCATGATCAGCCACGTGAGTAGTGCATGATTGCCTCATGATCAGTGCATGATCAGTCACGTGATCAGTGCATGATCAGTCACGTAATCTGTGCATGACCAGGCACGTGATCAGTGTATGACCAGCCAAGTTACCAGTGCATGATAGCCACCTGATCAGTGCATGATCAGTAACGTGAACAGAGTATGATCAGCCACATGATCAGTGCATGATCAGTTACGTGAGCAGTGTATGACCAGCCACGTGATCAGTGCATGGTCAGACACATGAACAGTGTATGAACAGGCACGTGATCATTGCATGATATCCAAGTGATCAGTGCATAATCAATCACGTGTTCAGTGTATGATCAGCCACGTGAACAGTGCATGCGCCGTCACGTGATCTGTGCATGACCAGGCACGTGATCAGTGTATGACTAGCCAAGTTACCAGTGCATGATAGCCACCTGATCAGTGCATGATCAGTAACGTGAACAGTGTATGATCAGCCACGTGATCAGTGCATGATACCTACGTGATCAGTTCATGATTAGTCACGTGATCTGTGCATGACAGGCACGTAATCAGTGCATGATATCCACGTGATCAGTGAATTATAGCCACGTGATCAGTTCATGATTATTCACGTGATCTGTGCATGACCAGGCACGTGAACAGTGTATGATCAGCCACGTGATCAGTGCATTATAGCCACGTGATCATTGCATGATCAGTCAAGTGATCAGTGCATGATCAGTCACGTAATCTGTGCATGACCAGGCACGTGATCAGTGTATGACCAGCCAAGTGATCAGTGCATGATCAGCCACGTGAACAGTACATGGTTGCTACGTGATCATTGCATGATCAGCCACGTGAGCAGACCATGATAGCCACGTGATCAGTGCTTGATCAGTCACGTGAACAGTGCATGATCATTTACGTGATCTGTGCATGATCAGTCACATGACCAGTATATGGTAGCTAAGTGATCATTGCATGACCAGCCATGTGAGCAGTGCATGATACCCATGTGATGTGTGCATGATCAGTTAGGTGAGCAGAGTATGTTCAGCCACGTGATCAGTGCATGATCAGTCACGTTGTCAGTGCATGATCAATTACGTTACCATTGCATGATCAGTCACGTGACCAGTACATGGTAGCTATGTGATCATTGCATGACCAGCCACGTGAGCAGTGCATGATACCCATGTGATGTGTGCATGATCAGTTAGGTGAGCAGAGTATGTTCAGCCACGTGATCAGGGCATGATCAGTCACGTGATCAGTGCATGATCAGTCACATGACCAGTATATGGTAGCTAAGTGATCATTGCATGACCAGCCATGTGAGCAGTGCATGATACCCATGTGATGTGTGCATGATCAGTTAGGTGAGCAGAGTATGTTCAGCCACGTGATCAGTGCATGATCAGTCACGTTGTCAGTGCATGATCAATTACGTTACCATTGCATGATCAGTCACGTGACCAGTACATGGTAGCTATGTGATCATTGCATGACCAGCCACGTGAGCAGTGCATGATACCCATGTGATGTGTGCATGATCAGTTAGGTGAGCAGAGTATGTTCAGCCAGGTGATCAGGGCATGATCAGTCACCTGATCAGTGCATGATCAATTACGTTACCATTGCATGATCAGTCACGTGACCAGTACATGGTAGCTATGTGATCATTGTATGATCAGCCACGTAAGCAGTGCATGATAGCCACGTGATCAGTGTATGATCAGCCACGTGATCAGTGCATGATCAATTACGTGATCAGTGCATGATCAGTCACGTGACCAGTACATGGTAGCATGTGATCAGCTACTAACCTTGCAGTGATAGCCACGTGAGCACATTGTCAGTGATTTGACACGTGGATCATTGCATTATTTCATGATCAGTCACGTGACTAGACATGTTAGCTACGTGAACATTGGCAGGATCAGCCACGTGAGCTACTGCTATGATGACACGGTGATCACTGCATTATCAAGTCACGTGGATCAGTGTATGGACAAGGCTCACGTGACTCAATGCAATGACAGCCGCATGACAAGTGCTATGATCAATTACGTGATCATTGCAATGATCAGCCACGTGAGCCGTGGCATGGATAGCCACGAGATCAGTGCATGATCAGTCACGTTGATCAGTGCATGACAGTCACGTGAACAGTGATGATAAGTCCCTGATCAGTGCATGATCAATTACGTGATCAGTGCATGATCACTCACGTGACCAGTACATGGTAGGCTACGTGATCATTGCATGATCAGCCACGTGAGCAGTGCATGATAGCCACGTGATCAGTGCATGATCAGTTTCGGGAGCAGAGTATGATCAGCCACTTGATCAGTGCATGATAGCCACGTGATCACTGCATGATCTGTCACATGATCAGTGTATGATCATCCACGTGTTCAGTGCATGGGCAGTCATGTGATCAGTGCATGATATAGACGTGATCAGTGCATGATCAGTCTTGTGATCAGTGTATGATCAACCACGTGATCAGTGCACGATAGCCAGGTAATGAGTGCATGATAGCCAGATGATCAGTGCATTATCAGTCACATTATCAGGGTATGATCAGCCAAGTAATCAGTGCATGATAGCCAAATGATCAGTGCATGATCAGTCACGTGATCAGTGCATGATCAGTCACGTGATCAGTGTATGATCATCCACGTGATCAGTGCATGTGGAGTCATGTAATCAATGCATGATAGCGCCGTGATCAGTGCACGATCAGTCCCGTGATGAGTGTATGATCAGCCAAGTGATCAGTGCATGTGGAGTCATGTAATCAATGCATGATAGCGCCGTGATCAGTGCACGATCAATCCCATGATGAGTGTATGATCAGCCAAGTGATCAGTGCAAGATAGCTACGTGATCAGTGCATGATCAGTCACATGATCAATGCATGATCAGCCACGTCATCTGTGCATGATAGCCACGTGATGAGTGCATACAATTACATGATCAGTGCATGTGCAATCACGTGATCAGTGCATGAGAGCCACGTGATCAGTGCATGATCAGTCACGTGATAGGTATGTGATCAGCCACGTGAACAGTGCATGCTCCGTCACGTGATCAGGGCCTGCTGAGCTGCGTGATTACTGTCTGCTCATCTGCTTGACAATTGCCAGCTGAGCTGCATGATTCCTGCCTGTCATCTCCTTGACAATTGCCACCTGTGCTGCGTAATTCCTGCCTGCTCATCTACTTGATTATTGCCAGCTGAGCAGCATGATTTCTCAGAGCTGAGTTCCACGATTATTGCCTGCTCACTGATTCCTGCCTACTCAGCTCTTTGTTCATTGCCTCCAGAGGCACATGATCAGTGTATGACACCAAACATGATCAGCACAGGATCAGTCACATGATCAATGCACGATAAGCCAGGTGATCAGTGCATGATCAATTACGTGATCAGTGCATGATCAGTCATGTGACCAGTACATGGCAGCTGCGTGATCACTGCACGATCAGCCACATGAGCAGTGCATGATAGGCACGTGATCAGTGCATGATCAGTCTCGTGATCAGTGCATGATCAGTCACGTGATCAGTGCATGATCAGCCACGTGATCAGTGCATGATCAGTCACGTGACCAGTACATGGTAACTACGTGATCATTGCATGATCAGCCACGTGATCTGTGCATGATAGCCACGTGATCAGTGCATGATAGCCACGTGATCAGTGCATGATAGCTACCTGATCATTTCATGATTAGTCACGTGATCTGTGCATGACCAGGCAGGTGGTCAGTGTATGATCAGCCACGTGAACAGTGCATGATAGCCACGTGATCAGTGCATGAACAGTCACCTGATGGATGTATGATGAGTCACGTGACCGGTACCTGGTAGCTACATGATCATTGCATGATCAGCCACGTGAGTAGTGCATGATTGCCTCATGATCAGTGCATGATCAGTCACGTGATCAGTGCATGATCAGTCACGTAATCTGTGCATGACCAGGCACGTGATCAGTGTATGACCAGCCAAGTTACCAGTGCATGATAGCCACCTGATCAGTGCATGATCAGTAACGTGAACAGAGTATGATCAGCCACATGATCAGTGCATGATCAGTTACGTGAGCAGTGTATGACCAACCACGTGATCATTGCATGGTCAGACACATGAACAGTGTATGATCAGGCACGTGATCATTGCATGATATCCAAGTGATCAGTGCATAATCAATCACGTGTTCTGTGTATGATCAGCCACGTGAACAGTGCATGCACAGTCACGTGATCTGTGCATGACCAGGCACGTGATCAGTGTATGACTAGCCAAGTTACCAGTGCATGATAGCCACCTGATCAGTGCATGATCAGTAACGTGAACAGTGTATGATCAGCCACGTGATCAGTGCATGATACCTACGTGATCAGTTCATGATTAGTCACGTGATCTGTGCATTACAGGCACGTAATCAGTGCATGATATCCACGTGATCAGTGAATTATAGCCACGTGATCAGTTCATGATTATTCACGTGATCTGTGCATGACCAGGCACGTGAACAGAGTATGATCAGCCACGTGATCAGTGCATTATAGCCACGTGATCATTGCATGATCAGTCAAGTGATCAGTGCATGATCAGTCACGTAATCTGTGCATGACCAGGCACGTGATCAGTGTATGACCAGCCAAGTGATCAGTGCATGATCAGCCACGTGAACAGTACATGGTTGCTACGTGATCATTGCATGATCAGCCACGTAAGCAGAGCATGATAGCCACGTGATCAGTGCTTGATCAGTCACGTGAACAGTGCATGATCATTTACGTGATCTGTGCATGATCAGTCACATGACCAGTATATGGTAGCTAAGTGATCATTGCATGACCAGCCACGTGAGCAGTGCATGATCCCCACGTGATGTGTGCATGATCAGTTAGGTGAGCAGAGTATGTTCAGCCACGTGATCAGTGCATGATAGCCACGTGATCAGAGCATGATAGCTGCGTGAGTAGTGTACGATCAGCCACGTGATCAGTGCATGGTCAGACACGTGAACATGTATGATCAGCCACGTGATCAGTGCATGATATCCATGTGATCAGTGCATGATCAATCACGTGATCAGTGTATGATCAGCCACAAGAACAGTGCATGCTCAGTCACGTGATCAGGGCCTGCTGAGCTGCGTGATTACTGTCTGCTCATCTGCTTGACCATTGCCAGCTGTGCTGCCTAATTCCTGCCTGCTCAGCTGCTTGATTATTGCCAGCTGAGCAGCATGATTCCTCACAGCTGAGTTCCATGATTATTGCCTGCTGACTGTTTGATTCGTGCCTACTCAGCTCTTTGTTTATTGCCTCCAGAGGCACATGATCAGTGTATGATAGCAAACATGATCAGCGCATGATCAGACACATGATCAGCGCCATTAAGTCACGTGATCATTACATGATAGTCATGTGATCAGTCCATGCTCAGTCACGGTAACAGTGCATGATCAGCCAGGTGATCAGTGCATGATAGCTTCGTGATCAGTTCATGATTAGTCACGTGATCTGTGCATGACCAGCCAAGTGATCAGTGCATGATAGCCACGTGATCAGTGCATGATCAGTCAAGTGATCAGTGCATGATCAGTCACGTGATCAGTGTATGATCAGCCACGTGATCAGTGCATGATCAGCCACATGATCAGTGCATGATCAATTACATGATCAGTGCATGATCAGTCACGTGATCAGTGTATGATCAGTCACATGATCAATGCATGATAAGCCAGGTGATCAGTGCATGATCAATTACGTGATCAGTGCATGATCAGTCATGTGACCAGTACATGGTAGCTGTGTGATCATTGCATGATCAGCCACATGAGCAGTGCATGATAGCCACGTGATCAGTGCATGATCAGTCACGTGATCAGTGCATGATCAGTCACGTGATCAGTGAATGATAGCCACGTGATCAGTGCATGATCAATTACGTGATCATTGCATGATCACTCACGTGACCAGTACATGGTAGCTATGTGACCATTGCATGATCAGCCAAGTAATCAGTGAATGATAGCCAACTGATCAGTGCATGATCAGTCACGTGATCAGTGCTTGGTGAGTCACGTGATGAGTGCAAGATCAGTCACGTGATCAGTGTATGATGATCCACGTGATCAGTGCATGTGAAGTCATGTAATCAATGAATGATAGCTCCGTGATCAGTGCAAGATCAGTCCCGTGAAGAGGTCATGATCAGCCAAGTGACCAGTGCAAGATAGCTACGTGATCAGTGCATGATCAACCACGTCATCAGTGCATGATAGCCACGTGATGAGTGCATACAATTACGTGATCATTGCATGTGCAATCACGTGATCAGTGCATGAGAGCCACGTGATCAGTGCATGAATAGTCACGTGATAGGTGTGTGATCAGCCACGTGGACACTGCATGCTCAGTCACGTGATCAGGGCCTGCTGAGCTGCGTGATTACTGTCTGCTCATCAGCTTGACAATTGCCAGCTGAGCTGCATGATTCCTGCCTGTCATCTCCTTGACAATTGCCACCTGTGCTGCGTAATTCCTGCCTGCTCATCTACTTGATTATTGCCAGCTGAGCAGCATGATTTCTCAGAGCTGAGTTCCACGATTATTGCCTGCTCACTGATTCCTGCCTACTCAGCTCTTTGTTCATTGCCTCCAGAGGCACATGATCAGTGTATGACACCAAACATGATCAGCACAGGATCAGTCACATGATCAATGCACGATAAGCCAGGTGATCAGTGCATGATCAATTACGTGATCAGTGCATGATCAGTCATGTGACCAGTACATGGCAGCTGCGTGATCATTGCACGATCAGCCACGGGAGCAGTGCATGATAGGCACGTGATCAGTGTATGATCAGTCTCGTGATCAGTGCATGATCAGTCACGTGATCAGTGCATGATCAGTCACGTGACCAGTACATGGTAACTACGTGATCATTGCATGATCAGCCACGTGATCTGTGCATGATAGCCACGTGATCAGTGCATGATAGCCACGTGATCAGTGCATGATAGCTACCTGATCATTTCATGATTAGTCACGTGATCTGTGCATGACCAGGCAGGTGGTCAGTGTATGATCAGCCACGTGAACAGTGCATGATAGCCACGTGATCAGTGCATGAACAGTCACCTGATGGATGTATGATGAGTCACGTGACCGGTACCTGGTAGCTACATGATCATTGCATGATCAGCCACGTGAGTAGTGCATGATTGCCTCATGATCAGTGCATGATCAGTCACGTGATCAGGGCCTGCTGAGCTGCGTGATTACTGTCTGCTCATCTGCTTGACCATTGCCAGCTGAGCTGCACGATTCCTGCCTGTCATCTGCTTGACAATTGCCAGCTGTGCTGCCTAATTCCTGCCTGCTCAGCTGCTTGATTATTGCCAGCTGAGCAGCATGATTCCTCACAGCTGAGTTCCATGATTATTGCCTGCTGACTGTTTGATTCGTGCCTACTCAGCTCTTTGTTTATTGCCTCCAGAGGCACATGATCAGTGTATGATAGCAAACATGATCAGCGCATGATCAGACACATGATCAGCGCCATTAAGTCACGTGATCATTACATGATAGTCATGTGATCAGTCCATGCTCAGTCACGGTAACAGTGCATGATCAGCCAGGTGATCAGTGCATGATAGCTTCGTGATCAGTTCATGATTAGTCACGTGATCTGTGCCTGACCAGCCAAGTGATCAGTGCATGATAGCCACGTGATCAGTGCATGATCAGTCAAGTGATCAGTGCATGATCAGTCACGTGATCAGTGTATGATCAGCCACGTGATCAGTGCATGATCAGCCACATGATCAGTGCATGATCAATTACATGATCAGTGTATGATCAGTCACGTGATCAGTGTATGATCAGTCACATGATCAATGCATGATAAGCCAGGTGATCAGTGCATGATCAATTACGTGATCAGTGCATGATCAGTCATGTGACCAGTACATGGTAGCTGTGTGATCATTGCATGATCAGCCACATGAGCAGTGCATGATAGCCACGTGATCAGTGCATGATCAGTCACGTGATCAGTGCATGATCAGTCACGTGATCAGTGAATGATAGCCACGTGATCAGTGCATGATCAATTACGTGATCATTGCATGATCACTCACGTGACCAGTACATGGTAGCTATGTGACCATTGCATGATCAGCCAAGTAATCAGTGAATGATAGCCAACTGATCAGTGCATGATCAGTCACGTGATCAGTGCTTGGTGAGTCACGTGATGAGTGCAAGATCAGTCACGTGATCAGTGTATGATGATCCACGTGATCAGTGCATGTGAAGTCATGTAATCAATGAATGATAGCTCCGTGATCAGTGCACGATCAGTCCCGTGAAGAGGTCATGATCAGCCAAGTGACCAGTGCAAGATAGCTACGTGATCAGTGCATGATCAGTCACATGATCAGTGCATGATCAGCCACGTCATCAGTGCATGATAGCCACGTGATGAGTGCATACAATTACGTGATCATTGCATGTGCAATCACGTGATCAGTGCATGAGAGCCACGTGATCAGTGCATGAATAGTCACGTGATAGGTGTGTGATCAGCCACGTGGACACTGCATGCTCAGTCACGTGATCAGGGCCTGCTGAGCTGCGTGATTACTGTCTGCTCATCTGCTTGACAATTGCCAGCTGAGCTGCATGATTCCTGCCTGTCATCTCCTTGACAATTGCCACCTGTGCTGCGTAATTCCTGCCTGCTCATCTACTTGATTATTGCCAGCTGAGCAGCATGATTTCTCAGAGCTGAGTTCCACGATTATTGCCTGCTCACTGATTCCTGCCTACTCAGCTCTTTGTTCATTGCCTCCAGAGGCACATGATCAGTGTATGACACCAAACATGATCAGCACAGGATCAGTCACATGATCAATGCACGATAAGCCAGGTGATCAGTGCATGATCAATTACGTGATCAGTGCATGATCAGTCATGTGACCAGTACATGGCAGCTGCGTGATCATTGCACGATCAGCCACATGAGCAGTGCATGATAGGCACGTGATCAGTGCATGATCAGTCTCGTGATCAGTGCATGATCAGTCACGTGATCAGTGCATGATCAGCCACGTGATCAGTGCATGATCAGTCACGTGACCAGTACATGGTAACTACGTGATCATTGCATGATCAGCCACGTGATCTGTGCATGATAGCCACGTGATCAGTGCATGATAGCCACGTGATCAGTGCATGATAGCTACCTGATCATTTCATGATTAGTCACGTGATCTGTGCATGACCAGGCAGGTGGTCAGTGTATGATCAGCCACGTGAACAGTGCATGATAGCCACGTGATCAGTGCATGAACAGTCACCTGATGGATGTATGATGAGTCACGTGACCGGTACCTGGTAGCTACATGATCATTGCATGATCAGCCACGTGAGTAGTGCATGATTGCCTCATGATCAGTGCATGATCAGTCACGTGATCAGTGCATGATCAGTCACGTAATCTGTGCATGACCAGGCACGTGATCAGTGTATGACCAGCCAAGTTACCAGTGCATGATAGCCACCTGATCAGTGCATGATCAGTAACGTGAACAGAGTATGATCAGCCACATGATCAGTGCATGATCAGTTACGTGAGCAGTGTATGACCAGCCACGTGATCATTGCATGGTCAGACACATGAACAGTGTATGATCAGGCACGTGATCATTGCATGATATCCAAGTGATCAGTGCATAATCAATCACGTGTTCTGTGTATGATCAGCCACGTGAACAGTGCATGCACAGTCACGTGATCTGTGCATGACCAGGCACGTGATCAGTGTATGACTAGCCAAGTTACCAGTGCATGATAGCCACCTGATCAGTGCATGATCAGTAACGTGAACAGTGTATGATCAGCCACGTGATCAGTGCATGATACCTACGTGATCAGTTCATGATTAGTCACGTGATCTGTGCATTACAGGCACGTAATCAGTGCATGATATCCACGTGATCAGTGAATTATAGCCACGTGATCAGTTCATGATTATTCACGTGATCTGTGCATGACCAGGCACGTGAACAGAGTATGATCAGCCACGTGATCAGTGCATTATAGCCACGTGATCATTGCATGATCAGTCAAGTGATCAGTGCATGATCAGTCACGTAATCTGTGCATGACCAGGCACGTGATCAGTGTATGACCAGCCAAGTGATCAGTGCATGATCAGCCACGTGAACAGTACATGGTTGCTACGTGATCATTGCATGATCAGCCACGTAAGCAGAGCATGATAGCCACGTGATCAGTGCTTGATCAGTCACGTGAACAGTGCATGATCATTTACGTGATCTGTGCATGATCAGTCACATGACCAGTATATGGTAGCTAAGTGATCATTGCATGACCAGCCACGTGAGCAGTGCATGATCCCCACGTGATGTGTGCATGATCAGTTAGGTGAGCAGAGTATGTTCAGCCACGTGATCAGTGCATGATAGCCACGTGATCAGAGCATGATAGCTGCGTGAGTAGTGTACGATCAGCCACGTGATCAGTGCATGGTCAGACACGTGAACATGTATGATCAGCCACGTGATCAGTGCATGATATCCATGTGATCAGTGCATGATCAATCACGTGATCAGTGTATGATCAGCCACAAGAACAGTGCATGCTCAGTCACGTGATCAGGGCCTGCTGAGCTGCGTGATTACTGTCTGCTCATCTGCTTGACCATTGCCAGCTGTGCTGCCTAATTCCTGCCTGCTCAGCTGCTTGATTATTGCCAGCTGAGCAGCATGATTCCTCACAGCTGAGTTCCATGATTATTGCCTGCTGACTGTTTGATTCGTGCCTACTCAGCTCTTTGTTTATTGCCTCCAGAGGCACATGATCAGTGTATGATAGCAAACATGATCAGCGCATGATCAGACACATGATCAGCGCCATTAAGTCACGTGATCATTACATGATAGTCATGTGATCAGTCCATGCTCAGTCACGGTAACAGTGCATGATCAGCCAGGTGATCAGTGCATGATAGCTTCGTGATCAGTTCATGATTAGTCACGTGATCTGTGCATGACCAGCCAAGTGATCAGTGCATGATAGCCACGTGATCAGTGCATGATCAGTCAAGTGATCAGTGCATGATCAGTCACGTGATCAGTGTATGATCAGCCACGTGATCAGTGCATGATCAGCCACATGATCAGTGCATGATCAATTACATGATCAGTGCATGATCAGTCACGTGATCAGTGTATGATCAGTCACATGATCAATGCATGATAAGCCAGGTGATCAGTGCATGATCAATTACGTGATCAGTGCATGATCAGTCATGTGACCAGTACATGGTAGCTGTGTGATCATTGCATGATCAGCCACATGAGCAGTGCATGATAGCCACGTGATCAGTGCATGATCAGTCACGTGATCAGTGCATGATCAGTCACGTGATCAGTGAATGATAGCCACGTGATCAGTGCATGATCAATTACGTGATCATTGCATGATCACTCACGTGACCAGTACATGGTAGCTATGTGACCATTGCATGATCAGCCAAGTAATCAGTGAATGATAGCCAACTGATCAGTGCATGATCAGTCACGTGATCAGTGCTTGGTGAGTCACGTGATGAGTGCAAGATCAGTCACGTGATCAGTGTATGATGATCCACGTGATCAGTGCATGTGAAGTCATGTAATCAATGAATGATAGCTCCGTGATCAGTGCAAGATCAGTCCCGTGAAGAGGTCATGATCAGCCAAGTGACCAGTGCAAGATAGCTACGTGATCAGTGCATGATCAACCACGTCATCAGTGCATGATAGCCACGTGATGAGTGCATACAATTACGTGATCATTGCATGTGCAATCACGTGATCAGTGCATGAGAGCCACGTGATCAGTGCATGAATAGTCACGTGATAGGTGTGTGATCAGCCACGTGGACACTGCATGCTCAGTCACGTGATCAGGGCCTGCTGAGCTGCGTGATTACTGTCTGCTCATCAGCTTGACAATTGCCAGCTGAGCTGCATGATTCCTGCCTGTCATCTCCTTGACAATTGCCACCTGTGCTGCGTAATTCCTGCCTGCTCATCTACTTGATTATTGCCAGCTGAGCAGCATGATTTCTCAGAGCTGAGTTCCACGATTATTGCCTGCTCACTGATTCCTGCCTACTCAGCTCTTTGTTCATTGCCTCCAGAGGCACATGATCAGTGTATGACACCAAACATGATCAGCACAGGATCAGTCACATGATCAATGCACGATAAGCCAGGTGATCAGTGCATGATCAATTACGTGATCAGTGCATGATCAGTCATGTGACCAGTACATGGCAGCTGCGTGATCATTGCACGATCAGCCCGGGAGCAGTGCATGATAGGCACGTGATCAGTGTATGATCAGTCTCGTGATCAGTGCATGATCAGTCACGTGATCAGTGCATGATCAGTCACGTGACCAGTACATGGTAACTACGTGATCATTGCATGATCAGCCACGTGATCTGTGCATGATAGCCACGTGATCAGTGCATGATAGCCACGTGATCAGTGCATGATAGCTACCTGATCATTTCATGATTAGTCACGTGATCTGTGCATGACCAGGCAGGTGGTCAGTGTATGATCAGCCACGTGAACAGTGCATGATAGCCACGTGATCAGTGCATGAACAGTCACCTGATGGATGTATGATGAGTCACGTGACCGGTACCTGGTAGCTACATGATCATTGCATGATCAGCCACGTGAGTAGTGCATGATTGCCTCATGATCAGTGCATGATCAGTCACGTGATCAGGGCCTGCTGAGCTGCGTGATTACTGTCTGCTCATCTGCTTGACCATTGCCAGCTGAGCTGCACGATTCCTGCCTGTCATCTGCTTGACAATTGCCAGCTGTGCTGCCTAATTCCTGCCTGCTCAGCTGCTTGATTATTGCCAGCTGAGCAGCATGATTCCTCACAGCTGAGTTCCATGATTATTGCCTGCTGACTGTTTGATTCGTGCCTACTCAGCTCTTTGTTTATTGCCTCCAGAGGCACATGATCAGTGTATGATAGCAAACATGATCAGCGCATGATCAGACACATGATCAGCGCCATTAAGTCACGTGATCATTACATGATAGTCATGTGATCAGTCCATGCTCAGTCACGGTAACAGTGCATGATCAGCCAGGTGATCAGTGCATGATAGCTTCGTGATCAGTTCATGATTAGTCACGTGATCTGTGCCTGACCAGCCAAGTGATCAGTGCATGATAGCCACGTGATCAGTGCATGATCAGTCAAGTGATCAGTGCATGATCAGTCACGTGATCAGTGTATGATCAGCCACGTGATCAGTGCATGATCAGCCACATGATCAGTGCATGATCAATTACATGATCAGTGTATGATCAGTCACGTGATCAGTGTATGATCAGTCACATGATCAATGCATGATAAGCCAGGTGATCAGTGCATGATCAATTACGTGATCAGTGCATGATCAGTCATGTGACCAGTACATGGTAGCTGTGTGATCATTGCATGATCAGCCACATGAGCAGTGCATGATAGCCACGTGATCAGTGCATGATCAGTCACGTGATCAGTGCATGATCAGTCACGTGATCAGTGAATGATAGCCACGTGATCAGTGCATGATCAATTACGTGATCATTGCATGATCACTCACGTGACCAGTACATGGTAGCTATGTGACCATTGCATGATCAGCCAAGTAATCAGTGAATGATAGCCAACTGATCAGTGCATGATCAGTCACGTGATCAGTGCTTGGTGAGTCACGTGATGAGTGCAAGATCAGTCACGTGATCAGTGTATGATGATCCACGTGATCAGTGCATGTGAAGTCATGTAATCAATGAATGATAGCTCCGTGATCAGTGCACGATCAGTCCCGTGAAGAGGTCATGATCAGCCAAGTGACCAGTGCAAGATAGCTACGTGATCAGTGCATGATCAGTCACATGATCAGTGCATGATCAGCCACGTCATCAGTGCATGATAGCCACGTGATGAGTGCATACAATTACGTGATCATTGCATGTGCAATCACGTGATCAGTGCATGAGAGCCACGTGATCAGTGCATGAATAGTCACGTGATAGGTGTGTGATCAGCCACGTGGACACTGCATGCTCAGTCACGTGATCAGGGCCTGCTGAGCTGCGTGATTACTGTCTGCTCATCTGCTTGACAATTGCCAGCTGAGCTGCATGATTCCTGCCTGTCATCTCCTTGACAATTGCCACCTGTGCTGCGTAATTCCTGCCTGCTCATCTACTTGATTATTGCCAGCTGAGCAGCATGATTTCTCAGAGCTGAGTTCCACGATTATTGCCTGCTCACTGATTCCTGCCTACTCAGCTCTTTGTTCATTGCCTCCAGAGGCACATGATCAGTGTATGACACCAAACATGATCAGCACAGGATCAGTCACATGATCAATGCACGATAAGCCAGGTGATCAGTGCATGATCAATTACGTGATCAGTGCATGATCAGTCATGTGACCAGTACATGGCAGCTGCGTGATCATTGCACGATCAGCCACATGAGCAGTGCATGATAGGCACGTGATCAGTGCATGATCAGTCTCGTGATCAGTGCATGATCAGTCACGTGATCAGTGCATGATCAGCCACGTGATCAGTGCATGATCAGTCACGTGACCAGTACATGGTAACTACGTGATCATTGCATGATCAGCCACGTGATCTGTGCATGATAGCCACGTGATCAGTGCATGATAGCCACGTGATCAGTGCATGATAGCTACCTGATCATTTCATGATTAGTCACGTGATCTGTGCATGACCAGGCAGGTGGTCAGTGTATGATCAGCCACGTGAACAGTGCATGATAGCCACGTGATCAGTGCATGAACAGTCACCTGATGGATGTATGATGAGTCACGTGACCGGTACCTGGTAGCTACATGATCATTGCATGATCAGCCACGTGAGTAGTGCATGATTGCCTCATGATCAGTGCATGATCAGTCACGTGATCAGTGCATGATCAGTCACGTAATCTGTGCATGACCAGGCACGTGATCAGTGTATGACCAGCCAAGTTACCAGTGCATGATAGCCACCTGATCAGTGCATGATCAGTAACGTGAACAGAGTATGATCAGCCACATGATCAGTGCATGATCAGTTACGTGAGCAGTGTATGACCAGCCACGTGATCATTGCATGGTCAGACACATGAACAGTGTATGATCAGGCACGTGATCATTGCATGATATCCAAGTGATCAGTGCATAATCAATCACGTGTTCTGTGTATGATCAGCCACGTGAACAGTGCATGCACAGTCACGTGATCTGTGCATGACCAGGCACGTGATCAGTGTATGACTAGCCAAGTTACCAGTGCATGATAGCCACCTGATCAGTGCATGATCAGTAACGTGAACAGTGTATGATCAGCCACGTGATCAGTGCATGATACCTACGTGATCAGTTCATGATTAGTCACGTGATCTGTGCATTACAGGCACGTAATCAGTGCATGATATCCACGTGATCAGTGAATTATAGCCACGTGATCAGTTCATGATTATTCACGTGATCTGTGCATGACCAGGCACGTGAACAGAGTATGATCAGCCACGTGATCAGTGCATTATAGCCACGTGATCATTGCATGATCAGTCAAGTGATCAGTGCATGATCAGTCACGTAATCTGTGCATGACCAGGCACGTGATCAGTGTATGACCAGCCAAGTGATCAGTGCATGATCAGCCACGTGAACAGTACATGGTTGCTACGTGATCATTGCATGATCAGCCACGTAAGCAGAGCATGATAGCCACGTGATCAGTGCTTGATCAGTCACGTGAACAGTGCATGATCATTTACGTGATCTGTGCATGATCAGTCACATGACCAGTATATGGTAGCTAAGTGATCATTGCATGACCAGCCACGTGAGCAGTGCATGATCCCCACGTGATGTGTGCATGATCAGTTAGGTGAGCAGAGTATGTTCAGCCACGTGATCAGTGCATGATAGCCACGTGATCAGAGCATGATAGCTGCGTGAGTAGTGTACGATCAGCCACGTGATCAGTGCATGGTCAGACACGTGAACATGTATGATCAGCCACGTGATCAGTGCATGATATCCATGTGATCAGTGCATGATCAATCACGTGATCAGTGTATGATCAGCCACAAGAACAGTGCATGCTCAGTCACGTGATCAGGGCCTGCTGAGCTGCGTGATTACTGTCTGCTCATCTGCTTGACCATTGCCAGCTGTGCTGCCTAATTCCTGCCTGCTCAGCTGCTTGATTATTGCCAGCTGAGCAGCATGATTCCTCACAGCTGAGTTCCATGATTATTGCCTGCTGACTGTTTGATTCGTGCCTACTCAGCTCTTTGTTTATTGCCTCCAGAGGCACATGATCAGTGTATGATAGCAAACATGATCAGCGCATGATCAGACACATGATCAGCGCCATTAAGTCACGTGATCATTACATGATAGTCATGTGATCAGTCCATGCTCAGTCACGGTAACAGTGCATGATCAGCCAGGTGATCAGTGCATGATAGCTTCGTGATCAGTTCATGATTAGTCACGTGATCTGTGCATGACCAGCCAAGTGATCAGTGCATGATAGCCACGTGATCAGTGCATGATCAGTCAAGTGATCAGTGCATGATCAGTCACGTGATCAGTGTATGATCAGCCACGTGATCAGTGCATGATCAGCCACATGATCAGTGCATGATCAATTACATGATCAGTGCATGATCAGTCACGTGATCAGTGTATGATCAGTCACATGATCAATGCATGATAAGCCAGGTGATCAGTGCATGATCAATTACGTGATCAGTGCATGATCAGTCATGTGACCAGTACATGGTAGCTGTGTGATCATTGCATGATCAGCCACATGAGCAGTGCATGATAGCCACGTGATCAGTGCATGATCAGTCACGTGATCAGTGCATGATCAGTCACGTGATCAGTGAATGATAGCCACGTGATCAGTGCATGATCAATTACGTGATCATTGCATGATCACTCACGTGACCAGTACATGGTAGCTATGTGACCATTGCATGATCAGCCAAGTAATCAGTGAATGATAGCCAACTGATCAGTGCATGATCAGTCACGTGATCAGTGCTTGGTGAGTCACGTGATGAGTGCAAGATCAGTCACGTGATCAGTGTATGATGATCCACGTGATCAGTGCATGTGAAGTCATGTAATCAATGAATGATAGCTCCGTGATCAGTGCAAGATCAGTCCCGTGAAGAGGTCATGATCAGCCAAGTGACCAGTGCAAGATAGCTACGTGATCAGTGCATGATCAGCCACGTCATCAGTGCATGATAGCCACGTGATGAGTGCATACAATTACGTGATCATTGCATGTGCAATCACGTGATCAGTGCATGAGAGCCACGTGATCAGTGCATGAATAGTCACGTGATAGGTGTGTGATCAGCCACGTGGACACTGCATGCTCAGTCACGTGATCAGGGCCTGCTGAGCTGCGTGATTACTGTCTGCTCATCAGCTTGACAATTGCCAGCTGAGCTGCATGATTCCTGCCTGTCATCTCCTTGACAATTGCCACCTGTGCTGCGTAATTCCTGCCTGCTCATCTACTTGATTATTGCCAGCTGAGCAGCATGATTTCTCAGAGCTGAGTTCCACGATTATTGCCTGCTCACTGATTCCTGCCTACTCAGCTCTTTGTTCATTGCCTCCAGAGGCACATGATCAGTGTATGACACCAAACATGATCAGCACAGGATCAGTCACATGATCAATGCACGATAAGCCAGGTGATCAGTGCATGATCAATTACGTGATCAGTGCATGATCAGTCATGTGACCAGTACATGGCAGCTGCGTGATCATTGCACGATCAGCCACGGGAGCAGTGCATGATAGGCACGTGATCAGTGTATGATCAGTCTCGTGATCAGTGCATGATCAGTCACGTGATCAGTGCATGATCAGTCACGTGACCAGTACATGGTAACTACGTGATCATTGCATGATCAGCCACGTGATCTGTGCATGATAGCCACGTGATCAGTGCATGATAGCCACGTGATCAGTGCATGATAGCTACCTGATCATTTCATGATTAGTCACGTGATCTGTGCATGACCAGGCAGGTGGTCAGTGTATGATCAGCCACGTGAACAGTGCATGATAGCCACGTGATCAGTGCATGAACAGTCACCTGATGGATGTATGATGAGTCACGTGACCGGTACCTGGTAGCTACATGATCATTGCATGATCAGCCACGTGAGTAGTGCATGATTGCCTCATGATCAGTGCATGATCAGTCACGTGATCAGGGCCTGCTGAGCTGCGTGATTACTGTCTGCTCATCTGCTTGACCATTGCCAGCTGAGCTGCACGATTCCTGCCTGTCATCTGCTTGACAATTGCCAGCTGTGCTGCCTAATTCCTGCCTGCTCAGCTGCTTGATTATTGCCAGCTGAGCAGCATGATTCCTCACAGCTGAGTTCCATGATTATTGCCTGCTGACTGTTTGATTCGTGCCTACTCAGCTCTTTGTTTATTGCCTCCAGAGGCACATGATCAGTGTATGATAGCAAACATGATCAGCGCATGATCAGACACATGATCAGCGCCATTAAGTCACGTGATCATTACATGATAGTCATGTGATCAGTCCATGCTCAGTCACGGTAACAGTGCATGATCAGCCAGGTGATCAGTGCATGATAGCTTCGTGATCAGTTCATGATTAGTCACGTGATCTGTGCCTGACCAGCCAAGTGATCAGTGCATGATAGCCACGTGATCAGTGCATGATCAGTCAAGTGATCAGTGCATGATCAGTCACGTGATCAGTGTATGATCAGCCACGTGATCAGTGCATGATCAGCCACATGATCAGTGCATGATCAATTACATGATCAGTGCATGATCAGTCACGTGATCAGTGTATGATCAGTCACATGATCAATGCATGATAAGCCAGGTGATCAGTGCATGATCAATTACGTGATCAGTGCATGATCAGTCATGTGACCAGTACATGGTAGCTGTGTGATCATTGCATGATCAGCCACATGAGCAGTGCATGATAGCCACGTGATCAGTGCATGATCAGTCACGTGATCAGTGCATGATCAGTCACGTGATCAGTGAATGATAGCCACGTGATCAGTGCATGATCAATTACGTGATCATTGCATGATCACTCACGTGACCAGTACATGGTAGCTATGTGACCATTGCATGATCAGCCAAGTAATCAGTGAATGATAGCCAACTGATCAGTGCATGATCAGTCACGTGATCAGTGCTTGGTGAGTCACGTGATGAGTGCAAGATCAGTCACGTGATCAGTGTATGATGATCCACGTGATCAGTGCATGTGAAGTCATGTAATCAATGAATGATAGCTCCGTGATCAGTGCACGATCAGTCCCGTGAAGAGGTCATGATCAGCCAAGTGACCAGTGCAAGATAGCTACGTGATCAGTGCATGATCAGTCACATGATCAGTGCATGATCAGCCACGTCATCAGTGCATGATAGCCACGTGATGAGTGCATACAATTACGTGATCATTGCATGTGCAATCACGTGATCAGTGCATGAGAGCCACGTGATGAGTGCATGAATAGTCACGTGATAGGTGTGTGATCAGCCACGTGGACACTGCATGCTCAGTCACGTGATCAGGGCCTGCTGAGCTGCGTGATTACTGTCTGCTCATCTGCTTGACAATTGCCAGCTGAGCTGCATGATTCCTGCCTGTCATCTCCTTGACAATTGCCACCTGTGCTGCGTAATTCCTGCCTGCTCATCTACTTGATTATTGCCAGCTGAGCAGCATGATTCCTCAGAGCTGAGTTCCACGATTATTGCCTGCTCACTGATTCCTGCCTACTCAGCTCTTTGTTCATTGCCTCCAGAGGCACATGATCAGTGTATGACACCAAACATGATCAGCACAGGATCAGTCACATGATCAATGCACGATAAGCCAGGTGATCAGTGCATGATCAATTACGTGATCAGTGCATGATCAGTCATGTGACCAGTACATGGCAGCTGCGTGATCATTGCACGATCAGCCACGGGAGCAGTGCATGATAGGCACGTGATCAGTGCATGATCAGTCTCGTGATCAGTGCATGATCAGTCACGTGATCAGTGCATGATCAGCCACGTGATCAGTGCATGATCAGTCACGTGACCAGTACATGGTAACTACGTGATCATTGCATGATCAGCCACGTGATCTGTGCATGATAGCCACGTGATCAGTGCATGATAGCCACGTGATCAGTGCATGATAGCTACCTGATCATTTCATGATTAGTCACGTGATCTGTGCATGACCAGGCAGGTGGTCAGTGTATGATCAGCCACGTGAACAGTGCATGATAGCCACGTGATCAGTGCATGAACAGTCACCTGATGGATGTATGATGAGTCACGTGACCGGTACCTGGTAGCTACATGATCATTGCATGATCAGCCACGTGAGTAGTGCATGATTGCCTCATGATCAGTGCATGATCAGTCACGTGATCAGTGCATGATCAGTCACGTAATCTGTGCATGACCAGGCACGTGATCAGTGTATGACCAGCCAAGTTACCAGTGCATGATAGCCACCTGATCAGTGCATGATCAGTAACGTGAACAGAGTATGATCAGCCACATGATCAGTGCATGATCAGTTACGTGAGCAGTGTATGACCAGCCACGTGATCAGTGCATGGTCAGACACATGAACAGTGTATGATCAGGCACGTGATCATTGCATGATATCCAAGTGATCAGTGCATAATCAATCACGTGTTCTGTGTATGATCAGCCACGTGAACAGTGCATGCACAGTCACGTGATCTGTGCATGACCAGGCACGTGATCAGTGTATGACTAGCCAAGTTACCAGTGCATGATAGCCACCTGATCAGTGCATGATCAGTAACGTGAACAGTGTATGATCAGCCACGTGATCAGTGCATGATACCTACGTGATCAGTTCATGATTAGTCACGTGATCTGTGCATGACAGGCACGTAATCAGTGCATGATATCCACGTGATCAGTGAATTATAGCCACGTGATCAGTTCATGATTATTCACGTGATCTGTGCATGACCAGGCACGTGAACAGTGTATGATCAGCCACGTGATCAGTGCATTATAGCCACGTGATCATTGCATGATCAGTCAAGTGATCAGTGCATGATCAGTCACGTAATCTGTGCATGACCAGGCACGTGATCAGTGTATGACCAGCCAAGTGATCAGTGCATGATCAGCCACGTGAACAGTACATGGTTGCTACGTGATCATTGCATGATCAGCCACGTAAGCAGAGCATGATAGCCACGTGATCAGTGCTTGATCATTCACGTGAACAGTGCATGATCATTTACGTGATCTGTGCATGATCAGTCACATGACCAGTATATGGTAGCTAAGTGATCATTGCATGACCAGCCATGTGAGCAGTGCATGATCCCCATGTGATGTGTGCATGATCAGTTAGGTGAGCAGAGTATGTTCAGCCACGTGATCAGTGCATGATAGCCACGTGATCAGAGCATGATAGCTGCGTGAGTAGTGTACGATCAGCCACGTGATCAGTGCATGGTCAGACACGTGAACATGTATGATCAGCCACGTGATCAGTGCATGATATCCATGTGATCAGTGCATGATCAATCACGTGATCAGTGTATGATCAGCCACAAGAACAGTGCATGCTCAGTCACGTGATCAGGGCCTGCTGAGCTGCGTGATTACTGTCTGCTCATCTGCTTGACCATTGCCAGCTGAGCTGCACGATTCCTGCCTGTCATCTGCTTGACAATTGCCAGCTGTGCTGCCTAATTCCTGCCTGCTCAGCTGCTTGATTATTGCCAGCTGAGCAGCATGATTCCTCACAGCTGAGTTCCATGATTATTGCCTGCTGACTGTTTGATTCGTGCCTACTCAGCTCTTTGTTTATTGCCTCCAGAGGCACATGATCAGTGTATGATAGCAAACATGATCAGCGCATGATCAGACACATGATCAGCGCCATTAAGTCACGTGATCATTACATGATAGTCATGTGATCAGTCCATGCTCAGTCACGGTAACCGTGCATGATCAGCCAGGTGATCAGTGCATGATAGCTTCGTGATCAGTTCATGATTAGTCACGTGATCTGTGCATGACCAGCCAAGTGATCAGTGCATGATAGCCACGTGATCAGTGCATGATCAGTCAAGTGATCAGTGCATGATCAGTCACGTGATCAGTGTATGATCAGCCACGTGATCAGTGCATGATCAGCCACATGATCAGTGCATGATCAATTACATGATCAGTGCATGATCAGTCACGTGATCAGTGTATGATCAGTCACATGATCAATGCATGATAAGCCAGGTGATCAGTGCATGATCAATTACGTGATCAGTGCATGATCAGTCATGTGACCAGTACATGGTAGCTGTGTGATCATTGCATGATCAGCCACATGAGCAGTGCATGATAGCCACGTGATCAGTGCATGATCAGTCACGTGATCAGTGCATGATCAGTCACGTGATCAGTGAATGATAGCCACGTGATCAGTGCATGATCAATTACATGATCATTGCATGATCACTCACGTGACCAGTACATGGTAGCTATGTGACCATTGCATGATCAGCCAAGTAATCAGTGAATGATAGCCAACTGATCAGTGCATGATCAGTCACGTGATCAGTGCTTGGTGAGTCACGTGATGAGTGCAAGATCAGTCACGTGATCAGTGTGTGATGATCCACGTGATCAGTGCATGTGAAGTCATGTAATCAATGAATGATAGCTCCGTGATCAGTGCAAGATCAGTCCCGTGAAGAGGTCATGATCAGCCAAGTGACCAGTGCAAGATAGCTACGTGATCAGTGCATGATCAGTCACATGATCAGTGCATGATCAGCCACGTCATCAGTGCATGATAGCCACGTGATCAGTGCATACAATTACGTGATCATTGCATGTGCAATCACGTGATCAGTGCATGAGAGCCACGTGATCAGTGCATGAATAGTCACGTGATAGGTGTGTGATCAGCCACGTGGACACTGCATGCTCAGTCACGTGATCAGGGCCTGCTGAGCTGCGTGATTACTGTCTGCTCATCTGCTTGACAATTGCCAGCTGAGCTGCATGATTCCTGCCTGTCATCTCCTTGACAATTGCCACCTGTGCTGCGTAATTCCTGCCTGCTCATCTACTTGATTATTGCCAGCTGAGCAGCATGATTTCTCAGAGCTGAGTTCCACGATTATTGCCTGCTCACTGATTCCTGCCTACTCAGCTCTTTGTTCATTGCCTCCAGAGGCACATGATCAGTGTATGACACCAAACATGATCAGCACAGGATCAGTCACATGATCAATGCATGATAAGCCAGGTGATCAGTGCATGATCAATTACGTGATCAGTGCATGATCAGTCATGTGACCAGTACATGGCAGCTACGTGATCATTGCACGATCAGCCACGGGAGCAGTGCATGATAGGCACGTGATCAGTGCATGATCAGTCTCGTGATCAGTGCATGATCAGTCACGTGATCAGTGCATGTTCAGCCACGTGATCAGTGCATGATCAGTCACGTGACCAGTACATGGTAACTACGTGATCATTGCATGATCAGCCACGTGATCTGTGCATGATAGCCACGTGATCAGTGCATGATAGCCACGTGATCAGTGCATGATAGCTACCTGATCATTCATGATTAGTCACGTGATCTGTGCATGACCAGGCAGGTGGTCAGTGTATGATCAGCCACGTGAACAGTGCATGATAGCCACGTGATCAGTGCATGAACAGTCACCTGATGGATGTATGATGAGTCACGTGACCGGTACCTGGTAGCTACATGATCATTGCATGATCAGCCACGTGAGTAGTGCATGATTGCCTCATGATCAGTGCATGATCAGTCACGTGATCAGGGCCTGCTGAGCTGCGTGATTACTGTCTGCTCATCTGCTTGACCATTGCCAGCTGAGCTGCACGATTCCTGCCTGTCATCTGCTTGACAATTGCCAGCTGTGCTGCCTAATTCCTGCCTGCTCAGCTGCTTGATTATTGCCAGCTGAGCAGCATGATTCCTCACAGCTGAGTTCCATGATTATTGCCTGCTGACTGTTTGATTCGTGCCTACTCAGCTCTTTGTTTATTGCCTCCAGAGGCACATGATCAGTGTATGATAGCAAACATGATCAGCGCATGATCAGACACATGATCAGCGCCATTAAGTCACGTGATCATTACATGATAGTCATGTGATCAGTCCATGCTCAGTCACGGTAACCGTGCATGATCAGCCAGGTGATCAGTGCATGATAGCTTCGTGATCAGTTCATGATTAGTCACGTGATCTGTGCATGACCAGCCAAGTGATCATTGCATGATAGCCACGTGATCAGTGCATGATCAGTCAAGTGATCAGTGCATGATCAGTCACATGATCAGTGTATGATCAGCCACGTGATCAGTGCATGATCAGCCACATGATCAGTGCATGATCAATTACATGATCAGTGCATGATCATTCACGGTGATCAGTGTATGATCAGTCACATGATCAATGCATGATAAGCCAGGTGATCAGTGCAATGATCAGTCACGTGATCAGTGCATGATCAGTCACGTGATCAGTGAATGATAGCCACGTGATCAGTGCATGATCAATCCTTGATCATTGCATGATCACTCACGTGAACAGTACATGGTAGCTATGTGACCATTGCATGATCAGCCAAGTAATCAGTGAATGATAGCCAACTGATCAGTGCATGATCAGTCACGTGATCAGTGCTATGGTGAGTCACGTGATGAGTGCAAGATCAGTCACGTGATCAGTGTATGATGATCCCACGTGATCAGTGCATGTGAAGTCATGTAATCAATGAATGATAGCTCCGTGATCAGTGCACGATCAGTCCCGTGAAGAGGTCATGATCAGCCTAGTGACCAGTGCAAGATAGCTACGTGATCAGTGCATACAATTACGTGATCATTGCATGTGCAATCACGTGATCAGTGCATGAGAGCCACGTGATCAGTGCATGAATAGTCACGTGATAGGTGTGTGATCAGCCACGTGGACACTGCATGCTCAGTCACGTGATCAGGGCCTGCTGAGCTGCGTGATTACTGTCTGCTCATCTGCTTGACAATTGCCAGCTGAGCTGCATGATTCCTGCCTGTCATCTCCTTGACAATTGCCACCTGTGCTGCGTAATTCCTGCCTGCTCATCTACTTGATTATTGCCAGCTGAGCAGCATGATTTCTCAGAGCTGAGTTCCACGATTATTGCCTGCTGACTGATTCCTGCCTACTCAGCTCTTTGTTCATTGCCTCCAGAGGCACATGATCAGTGTATGACACCAAACATGATCAGCACAGATCAGTCACATGATCAATGCACGATAAGCCAGGTGATCAGTGCATGATCAATTACGGATCCGTGCATGAATCAGTCATGTGACCAGTACCTGGCAGCTGCGTGATCATTGCACGATCAGCCACGGGAGCAGTGCATGATAGGCACGTGATCAGTGCATGATCAGTCTCGTGATCAGTGCATGATCAGTCACGTGATCAGTGCATGATCAGCCACGTGATCAGTGCATGATCAGTCACGTGACCAGTACATGGTAACTACGTGATCATTGCATGATCAGCCACGTGATCTGTGCATGATAGCCACGTGATCAGTGCATGATAGCCACGTGATCAGTGCATGATAGCTACCTGATCATTTCATGATTAGTCACGTGATCTGTGCATGACCAGGCAGGTGGTCAGTGTATGATCAGCCACGTGAACAGTGCATGATAGCCACGTGATCAGTGCATGAACAGTCACCTGATGGATGTATGATGAGTCACGTGACCGGTACCTGGTAGCTACATGATCATTGCATGATCAGCCACGTGAGTAGTGCATGATTGCCTCATGATCAGTGCATGATCAGTCACGTGATCAGTGCATGATCAGTCACGTAATCTGTGCATGACCAGGCACGTGATCAGTGTATGACCAGCCAAGTTACCAGTGCATGATAGCCACCTGATCAGTGCATGATCAGTAACGTGAACAGAGTATGATCAGCCACATGATCAGTGCATGATCAGTTACGTGAGCAGTGTATGACCAGCCACGTGATCAGTGCATGGTCAGACACATGAACAGTGTATGATCAGGCACGTGATCATTGCATGAT